>NC_056728.1:882620089-882775089 GCF_019279795.1 Protopterus annectens | reverse complement strand
GCTTCTTCAACTGTATTCATACTGTATTTGCAGCTGTCATTGCTCCATTTAGCAATGTGCAAAACGTTAGTCGCATAACATTCGGGCACATATTTGCACATAACTCTGCTCTTGCACAGACAGCTTACTGTTTCATGTATCACGTAGTTATGTAGGGTTACCACCTGTCCCACTTTGCGAGGGACAGTCCCTCTTTGGGCAGTTGTGTCCTGCAAAATATTGTGAGAAAATGGCAAATGTCCTGAGATTTTAGGACAAAATTATTTTCTATATTGTATGTAATAGTTGCATAAAACAGTTATTCTGTATCTGAAACACCTAAATGTTATACGAAACAGAGCTACAAGAATAAACTTTTATTCAGGCAAACAACTAAAGTTCTGTCCTTTGTACTGGCCATGGGTATGTTTTGCCCTGCAAAATCTGATGTTTGTAACACAAATGTCCCACTTTGGCCATTTGGAAAGGTGGCAACCCTATAATTACATAATTTGCATAGCTTACACATACAAATGGGGTATGTTGCAAATCCCAACATTGTCCGTGCAATGTTCGTGTTATGGGCAGTCTTGCACGCCCCTGCGGGTGTTTGCTGAATAGCCTGGCAGTCATCTTTCCTTGCTGTACTCTCACTCAATCCATAAACGCCGAAGGCGTCATGTATCATGGCCTAGGCTTTGCTGTGTGCTATGTCTATTTGTGGTGTATGTGTGTGGTGTGGGGTATATCCCACTGTCATCACTGGTAAAGGTGACACCCTATAGGTACTTCCTGTAGACTGCTGTGTCATTTAACATGTCAGCACATACCTGCGGATGAACTTCCTACTTCAGCGCTTTTCATACCTTCTGAGTTATCTTGCAGTCGATAATGCTGTTTCCTCAGACATGTATCTGTTTCAGATCATACCTATCAACCTCCTAGTGCAAAACATTTGTACAAAGCCTAACATGATGGGGAGACAGATAGGGGCAGATTCTACATATTGCTCTTACAAACGTAGATATTTGACAGTATTATAGGTTTTGCATTAGTATGGCCTTTCTGAGGGATTTGTGGTCTTAAACACATATGTTTATCATTATTTAATGACGTCAGTTCTCAGGTATTTGGCAGACAGGTACAGATTGTGAGAGGAACACACCACACATATGAGGCATACATCTGCACATTCGTATAGTTGCGAGGTATGTTTCTGATACTGGACATCAATTTCCTTACGAAAAATGCACACAATACATGATGCCATCACAGGCCAGTTACCATTACATTCCTATTGCAGGACTCACCCACCCACTGGGTTATATTCCTCACACAGGCCAACAGGTGCTTATCCACACTAATTATTCCATCATATACCTTATGTGTATGCCGGTATTTGCGCTTTTCATCAGTGGCAGAGCTCACGTACGAATATGGGGGACTGGACGCTGTATCGGTGACACTGCATGATACCCTGAGGGACACATGTCTTTTGAGTCTATTGACCTTCCACATTGACTTTCACAGGCCATATGTTGTAATTCACATTTGTGGACAAACATGCTTATGACTTGTACATGTTTTGTCATTTGTCCTGACGTCTTTCTTCTCACCTGTCCACCTAGTATCACTAGTTCTGTACATTTCATTAGGACGGGTTACCTTCATACCTCTCACCTGTACACATTATGGGTATACGCCCTGGGATTTGACCTATGATTCTGTTACATTTTTCATGATAATGTGCCTTTCTGGTAGATTGCTGGCAAGCCATGATGGACTGTGCAGTTAGGTAATCATGACTGACATTTCTATTTCATGATTACTAACTCTCATAACATTCGTATTCTTGACTACGCAATTATTCTATCAACAGTCTGACTTTGTCTGAGGTATATTTAATATAGTCCCTATTTGTCTGTTGTGTACTATGCCTTAGTCCAGCTGTCTTATTCTGACATTCTGGCTGGTATGTTTACCATCTTGGTCGTACGCGTATCCATCCATGATAATCGCCTACATGACACTGATATAGGTCCCTATGTCTTCCCCCAATGGTTTACACAATATCCAGTAGATGGGTTGCACCTTTTTGGAGAATGTAGGCGTGTGCTATACCCATATAGGTATATTGATCACTCCCATGGGACGCACCTAATAGATCTGTGCCAACCATCACCTTGGCCCAATTCTGCATTCCCATGATTCCCATACCTGACACACCTCCACAGTACCCATTAGACATGTTCAATGTGAGCGATAATAAAGTGTGAGGACACTTCCGAGCACTCCCCACTCTGCGGATATCAGCTCGTACGTCATACATTCAATCGACCCATGTGTTATTACCCTTGCACCTGCTACTGTTGCATGCACACCTATATCGTAGTTGCAGGTGTGACTTTTTTTGCATCAATAACGGTTGGCACTTCATATAGGATCAATTTTTGGGGTACTGCAAAGGACACCTATATTGATGTTTAAAGTGTAGAACTTGCAGGCCCTGTCACACTGGTACTTTCCGGGCAATGGTTTGGAAACCATTGGTGTATTCTCCTTTCATGCATGTCCGTCTGTCTATCCATATTAGCTATACCGTGACCTATTTATGTACATGTGTTATATGTTCAGGGACATATGTTTGTTGTGTATATATCTATTCATATATCGTGTGTGTATAAATTTCTATATGTACATATATACATATGTCTGTACATTCCTCATCTCGTAATTTGCTTTGGATTTATGTCTGTGGATATATGTGTATATATATCTTCATATCATACTTTTCAACTGTACAGATTTCCACTGCATGTACAGCTGTTTGCCTCTTATCTTTGGTCCGTTTTTCATAACCTTTTGTCTATCTGGCAAGTTAGTGGTATATCATTAAAGACTGATGTTGGTAAATAATGACAAACATTTCAGGTTATGACTTCATACCCTTCAGAGAATCCATGCTAGTGACACACCTGTTATTCTATCCACTTTCTATGTTTGTTAGGGCAATATCTGGGGATTGTCCCTATTTGTACCAGTTTTTGTCATGGCTTTGTCCGGTTTCGTACTTTACAGGTTTAACAGGTATGAGCCATGTACATAGAACGTAGGGAAAACACCATTCATTTTCTATTCTGTGAGCAGATTGCACATGCGCAGGCGCACTAGCATATCCTTATTGTGGGTTACATGTGTTTCATAGATAATTGTGCTTCCGTGAACTTTCATAATTCTGACCGTAACAGTTACATATCTGTATTCCAGTTTATGGACTACTGCGAAACACACGTTCACCTTTACATATTTAAATGTGTGTACTGCACGAATGCTTTCAATTACACTTTCAAGTTATATGTGCAGTGGTCGTAGGTCAACTGGGACTGCATTCACGTTGGCCGGATACCGGAACCACTATTCTATTGGTGTTCTACCTCATTGATATGCATACCCATAGTACTTAGCTACATCAACATATGCCTCACCGCTTCACCTACGACACAGGCATCCATTCTTCTGCTGGGAAGAAGGCGGTACTACATATTACACATTCCCTATTGCCTACTGGTGTGGACTCCGGCTGCATTGTTAATCACTCCGAGGATATGCAAAACACCAAGGCATATAGTCCAGCCACATACAGGTCTTTGATTGTCAGGGTATTCATGTAGTGATCTAGGTTTCAGCTTGTCCACCTGGTGAACGGAACTTCCCTGGCCGAGGTCAAATGTCAGACGAAGCATATGGACAGGGATTATCTCCCTATTTTGAAGTTTTACCTGTGTTTATAGACACAGGTGTTTGGGCACCTGTCAGCAGCTTATTCTGTTGGCGTTACATATTATGGGTGGGGTTGTTATAGTCCATACTCCATGGTGAGGGGTGTTCCCATTCACATTTGACTATTACCTGTATACAGTCATACGGGGATTATTATTTTTGGACATGAAGTGACTACAGGTATGCAGTTGTACATTACACAAGTGTGAAGGGTTGTTACTGTAAATATGTACGGACCATGCCTCTAAACCTGTTAGAGCACTGAACCTGCACAAAACCTACACGATGGGGGGACAATTAGGGACACATTTTAACGATTGCTCTTACAAGCTTAGAACATTGATAGAATGCTAGGTTTTGCATTAGCATGACTTTCCTGCAGGTTGTGGAGTCTTATACTCAGGATAGTTCTCATTATTTAGTGACGTCAATCCTCAGCTATTTATCACACTGGTGCAGATTGTCGGAGGGACACACCAACACTATGGGGCGAACCTGTGGTCATTCTTAGGGTTGCCACCTTTTCGACTGCCTAAAGTGGGACATGTTCTGTAGAGATGTCAGATTTTCCAGGACAAAACATACCTACAGCCGTGCATAGTACTGAACTTTAACCTTTTTTGTACATATAATAGCTTATTCTAGTAACATTTGAATTGCTTATGCTACTTCACATAACATATTGAGAATTCATATATAAAATAACCATTTTATGCGACTATTAAAGTAAATTAGGAAATAAACTCTCAGGACATTTGCTATGTCTTGATTTTTTTCACAGGACACAACTGCCTACAGAGGGATTGTTACTGAGAAAGTGGGACAGGTGGTGACCATAGTCATTCTGCGAATATCCAGACAGTTGAGTGGTATGGCACGGACCTCTGTAATACGCTGTTGTGTTCTGGCACGGCAGTAGCTCAGCATTAAAGACTGCAGTCGGAACATGCTTACAGACAGTTGGGTTTCAGACTTCATACTCCAGACATTAATGCCAATGTGCAAACTGTTATTCTGTCAAATTCTATGTTTCTAAGAGATATATTTACAGATTGTCTCTGATTTTGGACCTTTGTCTCACTTATATTCACGGCTCTGTCCAGATATTTTGCTCACACAGGTTGACAGGTATGGTCAGTCACGACTGCACACAGTCAGTGTCCCTCACACTTGATCAGGGTTGACCTGTTTACATAGTGTCTTCCTCGCCCTCATGCCGTTATCCACTTTGCAAATGTGTGCATTATATTCTCCCTCCTATTCGTGTCTGGACACATGTGTCACGGGAAGGTATTTTATCCTGGGTGGTAGGTTATGCATGCCCACTTAGGCCTGGACAGTGTCATGGACCTCCACTGCACGTTCTGACTTGTGTCCAGATATCTACTGGATTGGACATCATGTTGTCATACCCATTCTACTATTTACACAAGTTGGTCATCCCGTGAGGGATATCCCAAAAATTGGTCAAAACCAAAACAAGTTAGATAACGAAGATTTTTGTGGCTGCACGAAAATGTGCAGGGGGTTTTACCTGCAGGGGATACATGGTTTGCAATCCTTACACTGCCTAGGGTGACAATACCTACTACATATGCATAGGGGTCACTGTGTGTAGCTGTTTCTGCAACAAACCAGTGGACCAAGTACGGCTGGATTTGGTGAATGTTCTGGTATGGTGGCAGGTTGTGTGTTGTGGAGAGTATGCTGGGTAGGCTATTATGCATCCAGGTGTGTTGCATTTGTTATGGCCAGTTCCATCAGGACCCATCTGTGGGTATGTGAAGGTGCCATATCTATACATTTGTCTCGCATATTTCCATATTCATATGTTTGTGGGATTGTGTTCTACACTATGGCCTGTCTGCTTGTCTTGCAGCTGTTTCTACATGAGGTTGTGTTTCTTTCCACTTCACCCACTGCCTCCTCATACACCTCCAGTTCACCTTTTCTGCATACAACACAAGTATCACCTTTGAGGAATTTACCATTAAACACACACCCCTCACACGCGAATTACTCACACCCCATAGAGCACTACTTTGGTTGTTGGCCCATGACACGGCCAGAGTTACACATTGACTACCCTACATGTGTCGGGTACCTTTATGGTTGTGTGGACTACCCTGTCATGTTTGCTTTCCACATGCTATACCTCACGCACATAGGTACACGCCCTTACTTCACTTTCATTACTTGGTCGGTGTATCCGGGTACTACCCGTTCGACTGTGTCACATACACATTTGGATTATACAGCTGACTTCCGGAGTTTGCCAGCCTGTTCTACTCATTGGTAGGATGGCACCTTTTCCTCTGTCCAAGCTATTCCTTACACATGTCCGACCGTTGTGGACATTGCCTCCCCACAGTCGACGGTTGTGTTTCCACCTTTTCAATTGGCCACAGTGTGACATAGGGTTACCACCTGTCCCACTTTGCGAGGGACAGTCCCTCTTTGGGCAGTTGTGTCCTGACATGTAATTGTCAACATGGCAAATGTCCTGAGATTTTAGGACAAACATATTTCTGATATTTTATGTGATAGTTGCATTAAACAGTTAATTCTGTATCTGAAATACCTGACTGTTATGAGAAACAGAATAAGCAACTAAAATGCTACAGGAATACGCTTTTCTGTAGGCAAAACAGTTATGTTCTGTCCTTTGTACTGGCTGTGGGTATGTGTCAGCCTGTACAGTCTGATGTCTGTACCAAACATGTCCCACTTTGGCCATTTGTAAGGGTGGCAACCCTACTGTGACAGTTGTAGTGAACACAGCATATTTTACAGGCTGACACATACCCACGGTCAGTTCGGCAGATAGAACTTACAATTCTTGCCTATATCTAAGCTTATTCTTGTAGCATTTCGGTATCTTATTCTGTTTGTTATGACATTTCTGTATTATACGTCCAGTGAAATATGTTTAATGCAACTATTGCATGATGTCTACAGAGGAATTATGTCCTATATTCTCTGGACATTTGCCAGTTTTGCATGTTTGTGTCAGGACACATCTGCCCACAGAGGGACTGTCGCTCGCAAAGTGGGACAGGTGGTAATCTTGGTCGACGGTACGGATCATACAGTTCCTTTCGGCCTACATGTGTCCGTGTTGTTATGGCTCGTTTATATGCTCCTTCTGTTTCATTTACATGAGTATGCTATTTCCTATCACATTTGGTATGTGAAATATGGACATACCTTTTGTATGTGACTATTACATGGCTTGTGGGATATGATTCAGACATACGGTCACTACCTATATCTACATTTCTCATGTATTTTGTTATGGACACATCTGCACAGCTATGTTCCCTCCCTCAAATTATGGGTCGGCTGGTGACCCTCTCCGTTGGACTGGACGTACCTACTGGCGGCACGCTAACATCTGATATGTTTCACTTCCACATGGTATAGCTATCTACACTACGTTGGACTACAGGCACATGGTTTTCCTGTCATTTGTTCATGGGTAGGGACCTGTTATTCCCTACCATGCATTTGTGTTTGAGTCTTCATTTTCTGTTCACAGGGACTCTGCTTTGCATATGTTTCAGTCTCCATGGACACTGATAGGTAAGATTACTATTGCTGGCGGAATATAATATTCAGCAGTTTAGGTTGCTCCTTGGAAGCCAACAGTGACACTGCGCAACTTCGATATGCCCCTTGCACTTGCGCACGTTTCCTATGCACGTGGCTGTGGTGGCTGCACACCTTTATTAACATGAATATGGCGTGACTACTCCACATCTACGCTGCATGGCCGGCGCAAGCCTTATGCCGGCCTTGCGCTGAGCTTCATGAATCAGGGGGATAGACTAGCAATAATGTACAAAAAAGATGAAATAAAATGATGCTGAAGATGTGGACACCCCAGTGCTGACTGGATACATATTGGTTGTTAATTACAAAATAATTTCCCCATTTTGGTTAGACTTTAAATATCTTTGTAAAGCTCTATGGAATGACACCTGCATAATTTCTGATCCCTATATCCAATGTTCCTGTTCCTGAAGTAATTCTTAAAAAAACAGACATTTTTACTATGGTCTATCCTCTCTATAACAAGGAAAATTGTTACTAAAAATTGGGAATCCCAATCTACTCTTTTCTTTAAAGTTGACTTTATTCATCTAGTGAAATGCATTTGTAAGAATGAGATTGCTACCATAAAAGCAAGGACTAACAACACAACTCATCATTTAATTGCTTGTACAAAATTGTCTAATCTGTTAGAGAAATATTAAGTGTTTCTCCTATGTATATTGCTTTTTAGTTCTTACAGACATTGTATATAGTTTTTTCTTGTTACTATACTGGTTATTGTGTTATAAAATGAATAAAAACATTTTTGAAAAAAATAATTTAATCCAAAGCAACTGTGCAATTCATGTTCACCATGTGTAGCTGACTTAGTAATACGATATTAGCAGTTTCAAGCAGGGAGTATGAAGTTGTAACCCATCTGTTGTAGTTTTAGCAATGGCTGACAGGTAGCACAAAAGACTGAGGTTATGAGCACTGAACAAGCTGCTTCCTATATTCCAGGGCTTTATTCTCTCAGCTTCCATTTGCCTACAGTCTGACTCCAAGTAAATCACTAATCTAGACAGTGATCTGGGGCATTTTCAAAACTGGAATAGGCCGATCAGTACCATCCTAGACTGTATGTCTATTGACTACTTTAAACTCTAAAATTGGGTATTCTGCTATTCTGCCCAACTCACAGCTGTTATCCTCACTTCCCAAAAGCAGTAGGTAAGCTACTATTCAAACAAAGTTATTTGTCATGATCCTTTATAACCATCCTTTCCAACATATAGCATTGTTTCAGCTCTCCCTCTTTCTCTTTCCATCAGAATGGTTGTTAGCTAAAGGCTACTTGGCAACCCTGAATATTGAACTGATTGGGCAAATTGTGGTAGTACCCAAAATAAGCTAGAGTGATTTCTTTAAACACCTGCAGCTTTTAGGGTTAACACTGACAAGCTTTTTTTTATCTTTCTGGAAATCAGAGTGTAGATCTATTTGCATGAAAACTACTTTTCACATTTATTCTGTTTGCTACTGTAGGTTACCAGAGTCTCTGCCAAGTCTCTAATAACAGATGTCTGTTTTCATACATACATAACTTCAAAAGGGATGGAGCCTAGATGGCCAACTGAGAGCAGTGACTATTGAGAACTCCATAAACTAGTATAATAATATAGGAAAATTGTATTATTTTCAAGTTTAAAACATCAGAAATCTATAGATAAACTACTAAACTACATAAATATCAATTTTGGTGGAGATATACAAAAAAATTCCTGTCAGGTAACTTGGAGGTATATTGAGTCACTGAATATGAACAACTCAAGGAATTCTCATCCAGATGCTGCTTTGAAAAAAGAACTGCAGTTGATGATTTCTACCTTACAGGAACTATCTTTGAAGGTGGATGGCTTTAAAAATTACTTAGAAAACCTCAAATTAAATTCTCAAAAACAATAAGTCAAACAAAGGCTAAAAATGAGGTAAATTCACCAATAAATCCACAATGACCACATTCCTTAGGATGAAACCATAAAGTCACGGATATGTAAATTAATCACCATTTTTTGTCCATAACAAGCTAGCACTCACTAAACAAAATAAAAACAGTAAAAGGTTCATGAACATGTTCTACACTCCGTTTTCGTTTAAACAACTTCATCAGATGTGGGCTGACTATTAACATATCCTTTAAATAACCTAAGTTGATGACATCATAATCTCAATTGTCCAATGACTACATAAAAACAATTTGATATACTAAATACATCCTTAATGATTTGTTAAACCTTAAAAATGTGTAAAAATGTAAATAAATCCCTTTGTAAATATAAAATTATGAATATACTTTCTTAAAAAGTACATATGTAGATGTCAAAGCGTAAATATAGATACTTATTAATACTTAAAACCTTTATACAGCATACATATTTAAAAACATAACATTCTAAATCCATAGATATAAACAACAAGATATGTGAGAAATAAACATTATTTATATGTCCTATCTATGCACAATAAATATGAACTTTTAAAAAGTGGACAGTTAAATATGAATTTCTATAATTTTGCTGCCCTTAATTTTAAAAGTGGAGCTAGGGATATGTGGTCATTTAACCCAGGCCACTTATTCGCTTCCAGTGTCAATTGCCACCACAATTCCCTATATTCTATTAATTCTTCCCACATACCACCTCTTTTTTCCTTATTTATTTTCTCTATTACATAAAACCTAAAACTAGCATCCTGACATTCCAGTTTATGTTTGTATAAAGCATTGTTTTCCTTTTTGGTCTGTATATCGTATGTGAGCTCATATATCCTTTTCTTTAACTTTCGCTCAGTTTTACCGATATAAAAAGCTTGACATTTTTGGCACAAAGCTATATACACTAGACCACTAGTTTCACAATTGTAATAATCATTACATCTTAGAGTTCTATTCCTACATTCCAGTACTATACTTTCTTTGTTCACAATGTATTCACACTGCGTACATCTACCACATTTGTAAGTTCCCAGTCTCTTTTTGTTATTTACTTTATTAACAAACCTATTACTATGCAACAACTCTTAAATTCATTCCATTTTTGTATACCAACTTTACCTGTACTTTTGTAACAATTTCAAGATCTGTGAAAGTAAGGAACTTGTTCCATTCCTTATAAAAAATGTTTCTCACCATATTCAAACTACCATTGTATTCAAGTACCAGAGTTTTATCAAATATATTCATATTACCACTATCGTTTGATCCATTTTCATTTTCAAGGCCCAAAATAGGTTTATATCTTCCTGTTCTTTCCTTACAAACTTCCATTTCAATTTTAATCAAAAGATTGTCTGGGTACCCTCTTTCTTTCAACATTTGTTTAACATGGCCTAATTCATTTAAAAATTCATCATTTTTAGAAGTCATCCGACTTGTCCTAATAAACTGGCCTTTTACTACATTTGATTTGTAGTGGAAAGGATGAGCACAATTAAAGTGCAATAATGAATTAACATAAATACTTTTTCTATAAATATTGGACTGATATTTCCCATTCTCCTTATAGATTTCCACATCCAAATATTGTAATTTATCTGGGGAATGATTATATGTGAACTTTAAGAAACTAGTAATAGCATCTAAGTATCTTATAAAATCCAACATTTCTTGTTCTGATGCTGTCCACAAAATACAAGTATTGTCCAAAAATATTCTGTATAAACACCAACATTGGTTATATATAGATTTCAATATACATTTCTCCTCTCATTTTGCTAGAACTAAATTTGAATATGTGGGCACACACATTTCCCCCATCGCCACCCCTTTTATTTGATGGAAAAATTCTCCATTATAATAAATACAGTTGTACCTTAGTACCAATTCAATTAATTGTATAATCAGACAACATTCATCCCTATTTAATGATCCATCTTCATAAATAATCTCTTCAAGCATATTTAGACCTTCCTGGTGGGGTATACTAGTAAATAAATCTACAATATCTATAGTAAGGTAAGAATGATTCTGGTCTACAAATTCTTGTTTTAAACTTTTTAACAAGTTCCATGAGTCCCTAAGGATAGGATGTCTCTTTAGCCATAACGGCTTTAACTTTGTTTCCACATATTTAGCCAGCGGGGTGGTCTTTGAACCCCCTTCTGATACAATTAATCTTAATGGTGGATCCTTATCATTCTTGTGTACCTTAGGGATACCTACAATTGTGGGGATCTTGGGTATTTCAACCGTTAAGAAGTTCTGTTTTCTGGTCCATAAGTCCTTCTATGACCAGATATTGCAAGACCAAGTCAATCCTCCTATAGGAGATGTTTATCTTGTTTCTAGAGACACAAACATATTTATCTATGTCTCTTAACATCTCATTCATCTTTGCTTCATATATCAAAATATCCATAAACACTATACCACCACCCTTGTCTGGTTTCATTACTCTTACAGTTCTATCTTTTCTTAGTTCCTGTAAAGCATAACTCTCTTCTTTGGACAAATTCTGCCTATATTTTACTTTAATATAATTATTTCTAATTTCCTTTTCTATTATAGTTTCCAAGTTTTTTATCTGTGGGTGCAAGGGAGGGTTAAAAATACTTTTCCTTGTTAGTTGTGTACTCGAATGCATATGTGTTTGATTAAATAAAATCTACATGTCCATGAGTATTCTTGCTAAATCTCCCTTTTTATTTGGTATAAATTTTATACCTTTAGATAGCAGGGAGAAATATTCATTTCTTAAAACAGTATTACTAAAATTATAAATAGTAAAATCATCACTAATAAATTTAAAAGGATTGTTAATGTCTTTCTTAATAATATCTAATTCTAAGTCAGGGAGGGTGGTATAATACCCTCCCCTTTCTTCCCATTCCCCGAAAACGTGAATTTTAGTGTGGATGTTGTTCCTCTCTATTCCTAATCCTTTCAGACCTTCTTAAGGGTGGGTATTCTGAAATATCATCTAACTCACCAATCTCTTTCCCTTCTCAGGCCTGTTCCACATATCTTTTATTGTTGATGATGTTATTATTGGGTGTACTTAACCTTTCATCATTATCACCCATTTCAAAAACCTATTACCACTTTTTGGTGGCGGATAACTAGCATTATTTTTATAATCATTTAAATCTCATTCTAATTTCTTAATTTTCCTTTTAATTAATTCAACACATTGCACATCACTTTCATTAGTAATACCATCATGCTTCTCTCTTTCCGTTGGTATAGTAAAAATCAAACCATCTCTTATACTTACACATTCAACCTTTCAATGTCTTTTAATAATTCACCTTTCAATCTCACATTTTCGAGAGTGGTAGATAGTAGTAATATGAATACCTTTGATAAAGCTCTGGTACTTGAATACAATGGTAGTTTGAATATGGTGAGGAATATTTTTATAAGGAATGGAACAAGTTCCTTACTTTTACAGATCTTGAAATTGTTACAAAAGAACAGGTAAAGTTGGTATACAAAAATGGAATGAATTTAGGAGTTGTTGCATAGTAATAGGTTTGTTAATGAAGTAAATAACAAAAGGAGACTGGGAACTTACAAATGTGGTAGATGTACGTAGTGTGAATACACTGTGAACAAAGAAAGTATAGTACTGGAATGTAGGAATAAAACTCTAAGATGTAATGATTATTACAATTGTGAAACTAGTGGTCTAGTGTATATAGCTTTGTGCCAAAAATGTCAAGCTTTTTATATCAGTAAAATTGAGCGAAAGTTAAAGAAAAGGATATATGAGCACACATACGATATACAGACCAAAAAGGAAAACAATGCTTTATACAAACATAAACTGGAATGTCAGGATGCTAGTTTTAGGTTTTATGTAATAGAGAAAATAAATAAGGAAAAGAGAGGTGGTATGTGGGAAGAATCAATAGATAATAGGGAATTGTGGTGGCAATTGACACTGGAAGTGAATAAGTGGCCTGGGTTAAATGATCACATATCCCTAGCTCCACTTTTAAAATTAAGGGCAGCAAAATTATAGAAATTCATATTTAACTGCCCAGTTTTTTAAGTGTTCATATTTATTGTGCATAGATAGGACATATAATGTTTATTTCTCACATATCTTGTTGTTTACATCTATGTATTTGGAATGTTACATTTTCAAATATGTATGCTGTATAAAGGTTTTAAGTATTTATAAGTATATATATTTATACTTTGACATTTACATATGTACTTTTTAAGAAAGTATATTCATAATTTTATATTTACAGAGGGATTTATTTACATTTTTACACATTTTTAAGGTTTAACAAATCATTAAGGATGTATTTAATATATCAAATTGTTTTTATGTAGTCATTGGACAATTGAGATTAGGGTGTCATCAACTTAGATTATTTAAAGGATATGTTAATAGTCAGCCCACATCTGATGAAGTTGTTTAAATGAAAACAGAGTGTAGAACACGTTCATGAACTTTTTACTGTTTTTATTTTGTTTAGTGAGTGCTAGCATGTTATGGACAATAAATGGTGATTAATTTACATATCCGTGGCTTTATCGTTTCGTTTTCCTAAGAAATTCTCAAAAACAGACTGATACTCTTAAGGAACTATTACAGCAACACCATACAAAAATAACAAATATAAATGACATTGAAGGTAGACTCAAGGAGGAAGAATTCCAAAAATGTTCTGCTTAAACAGAATAATGGCTGCTTAACAAAATAGATGACTTAGAAAACAGGGAAAAAAGAGACAACATACGGACTTTTGGTCTGCCTGAAAACAATGAAGAAGAAGACATTATTTCATTCTTAACCTGGAATCCTGAATTTCTAGACTTGAAAGAGGGACTTTCATTTGGAATTGAAAGGATGCATAGAGCACTGAGGAAACCTGCTTCTAACTCAACAAATAATCCACCTAGATCCATAGTTATAAAAATTGTTTCATTTCTGATCAAGGAACTAATATTAAAATCTGCTTGGTGAAAATGACCCTTAAAATGCAATCAATGCCTGAAAAGGTTTAACAATGATTATTCTTCCAGAATAATAAAACAAAGGAAAAAAGTCTGGCCAATAATAAAACTGCTGAAACAAAACAACATTAAAGCACAGCTGGCCTTTCCAGCCAAGATAAAAATAATTTCTGCCAATGAAATGAGAACCATTAATGATTTAGAAGAAGCTACTATATTCATCAAAAACAACAACATATTCTCTATCCTAGAAGAAATGGAATGGATGGCCCCTACTCTTAAAAGAATAAAAGAAACAAATCCTTGAACTGATGCTAGAAAGAAGGAACAAAAAACTGATTCCAAGAAAGATGTCACAAAAATAACTCTTACAACTACATCTCTCAAAGTATCAACTGATATGGTACATCACTTGTCATATGTTTTTATTTTTAAAAAAGGAGGGATTCTTAAACAACTGAGAAACAGTAATGATTTATTAAGAATGTTTAAAGAGTCCAATAATTCTTCACAAACAAAGGTTGGTCAAGATGGGTTACTATTTACAGTATATATAAGCCAAAAAAAGCAACATATAATACAAACATAGATGTTTCTATTCCCCAACTTGAACTCAATGAATACTTATCTTGTTCATTTTTCATTGATTTTACTTATAATAATTTAAGTAATTAATTAACTAATTCAACAAGGTACCATTCATTAGAGTTCAGACTCAAATGTAACAAATTAACATCATATATAATAGCAGTAACAGTAGAGTTTTTTGGAAAAAAATGCTGTCATAGAGACTAATGCCTTCTTTAGTTGAAGTATGATTTAGAAATGTCATGTATATCCTGGTTAAATAATAGTAGCAAGCTTTTAGTACAAATGTCATGATTATTCTGTCTAAATATACTTAATATTGATTATGGCAGGTATCACAGCTACGAGTGCTGTTTGATCAATCCTGATATGGTGTGTGTGGACGCAGCTGTATCTCACAGCTAGTACAAATGTAATTATTATTCTGTCTAAACATAGTTAATATCAATTATGGCAGGTATCATAGCTTCGAGTGCTGTTTGGTCAATCCTGATATGGTGTGCGTGGATGCAGCCGTGGTCTGGCAGTTAGTACATATGTCATTATCATTCTGTCAAAACATAGTTAATATCAATTATGGCAGGTATCATTGCTTCAAGTGCTGTTTGATCAATCCTGATATGGTGTTTGTGGATGCAGCCGTGTCTGACAGCTAGTACAAATGTCATTATTATTCTATCTAAACATAATTAATATCAATTATGGCAGGTATCATAGCTTCGAGTGCTGTTTGATTAAGCCTGACATGGTGATGTGGATGCAGCTGTGTCTGGCAGCTGTTATATGTTGCCGTTTTCATCTCTAAGAAGCTGTGGGTTGTGGCTTGTGATTGAGGTTTACTGATGCTTGTGTATTAGGAAGGTACATTTGATGTTTTAGCCTGGATCCAGGGGAAGGGGGTGGATAGAAGTGTGATATGGGATATTTTGGCAGAGAATGGTTTGTTTGGACATCTGTTGAGTGAGAGGTGGGAGGGCTGGAGGAGTGTGGTGTCTCTTGCTGTGGCGGCTTGTTGGGAGTTTTTTTGTTGTTGGTTTGATCTGTTTGCTCTCTGTTCTTTTCCTGGCTGCTGCCTCACTGAAAGGGAGGGAATTTAGGCTTGAAGTTGCAAAGAAGTGAAGCTTTACTTTAGGTGCATTGCGAGCCTCTGGTATGCAGTATACAGAAACACTAACAGAAACAGATGGTCCCAGGTTGCTATGGTAATGGAGACAGAGTGATGATAATGCTTAACAGCTCTGTGGAGCCTCCAAGATGAGTCTCGGCAATAACATCTTTGTTTAAAAAAAAAAAAAAAAAATATATATATATATATATATATATAAAAGGGCTGTTTTAAATCACATGTACATATACATATATTGATGGTCTCCCATCACTTCATTTAGCTCAATCAGTTGATTCTTGATAACAAAAAAAAAAATAATAATAATAAGCGCAATTTTATATTTAAAATGTATTTTGGTCTAAACACATTAAGGACTTACATAAGAGTGGAAGTCTGAGTTATTGTAAAAGACTAAGAGCACTTGGTCTTGTGCAGTACCCTTTGCAGTGGTCTGGGAGGTGAGCATGCTCGTATGTGTTGGGCATATGGGGATAGCTGATTCTAGAGGTGTTTGGGGTTGCCAAGAAGTGCTAGAGAGTCATTAGATTTCCTTCATGGAAATATCTGTGGGAATGGAAGGTGTGTTGAGTGGTTCACTGGCAGAGTGGCCACTGCATGGAACGAGCTGGTAAAATGGAACAGGACAAATATTGGTTTGGATATTTTAAGTACAGCCTGAAAACACACCACAAGAACTAGTGAATGGTATTCTAGCAAAACTGGATGGGCGTTTTTGCCCGTGCTTGAAGTACTGATATGTGTGTATGTAAGGATGGAAATATACTTATAATAAATAAGAAACTAGAAGGGTCTTATACTTTAAAGTCTATGGACTGTATAATCATGTTTGGAAGGATCTAATAATAAGAATAAATATTACACCTTGTGGTCTCTCAAATAACTAAGCAACATCCAAAAAAAAAAAAAAAACACACAATAGTTATGTAATGTATGATTTTAGTAAATCTAGACATAAAATATATAATCTTCATATAAGATGAAGCAGTCTGCTGAATTCAGATATTAAAGACAGGATTTAATAACATGGGCTTGTGTATAATAACACTACTGTTTTAACTTGTCATACGTGACATACACTACATTGAACATCAACGGGAGGCATGATGAGTTTCTTCTATAAGTAAATATGCATAACAAGTCATGTAATTGCTTTAACTTGAATTGTAGTTTTTGTAACCCATCTTGGCCATATATAATACTTCAGTGGTTACCAAGGTAACTAATGTTTTATACATGACATCAAACTGACAAAGTTGTTCAAGAGAAGCAGTAGAAGCCTGAACTTGAAATGTCACAAAATATAACATTCATATTCTGAACAAATAGTATTAAATTGACAATAGACACTCAGTTTAATAACATGGGCTTGAGTATAATAACACTACTGTTTTAACTTGTTATAAATGAATACACTATACTGAACATCAAGGGGAAGCATGATGCTTTTCACATATAAGTAAACGTGCATAACAAGTCATATAATTGCTTTAACTTAAATTGTCGTTTTATAACCCATCTTGACCATACATAATACTTAAGCTGTTACAAGGGTAACTCATGTTTTATACATGACATCAAACTGACAAAGTTGTTCAAGGGAAACAATAGAAGCCTGAACTAGGAATGTCACAGAATGTAACAATCACATTCTGAACAAATAGTATTAAATTGACAATAATTACTCAGTTTAACCTTTGCTGATTGTACAAAATAGAATGCTGCCATTTAAATTTAAAACCTTTCAGTATATGCAACAAAATGGCAATTTATGAATATGGAAAGGCAACTTGTAATCATTAATCACAGTTAGTGAATTTGTTGTTTTTAACCTATGATTTCACTCATTTTATAATAATAAATGACAGCTATGAAAATCCTTATGTGTAGGAAATGGGGGGAAGAGGGATGCACTGATAATTAAAATGCACTAACTTTCATTAATGTTTACATAAAACAAACTTAAGTAAGTTAGCAGCAAACAAAGTGATTAATTAAATGCTGGCAAACAATGAAATATAACTTCTGATATATCCAGTAAAATACATTGTATTATTAGGTATAAATATTATTACCATCGATTTATATTAAGCAATACGTTTTGAAAGACTTCATCAATAAGGATGAATATGTTAAATAACTGTGTGCTATAATCTTTTACTGGGATTTTATATATGATACACCCTACTTTATTATGATTAAATTGCTTGTCATCTATCTTTCATGTAAATAGTAATTGCTTATACAATTCGTAGACATTTATATTGTATTAGAATTATGTCTATTCTACAATATTACTATATCTGTTCAAAATAATATAAATATTGCTTATTCCTATAACAAATATTCTCCATATGATAATTCAATATGGAGCTCAGATATTCTGGATTGTCAAGGTATGAGTGATAATCTGATGGACTTAGGTTTATCCATCAGATTAGGAATGATTTTCATTCCATGGCTAGTGCGAATCTTAGTTTTGTTAACATTTATTAATTTAAATTTATTTCACAAAAACATTTTAGTATGCCTGTCCAAAACATTACTTTATTGGTAAACACTCAAAGTATAAAATTGATAATTTCCTTTAAAAGCTCAAACATATACATTATAGTTATCAGAGGAAAATGTTTAATAGTCACAATAAAACAAAAAACACATAGTCTAAATAACCTAAGATGGATGTAACTTTATCTTTAAATACAAATGGCTTAAACAATCCTAGCAAGAGATCAAATCTACTGAAATATTTAAAACTGAACAAAGCACAAATTGTCTTCCTTCAAGAAACTCATTTCAAAACAAATGACAATTCCAAATGGAATCCTAAGGAATATATGATATTGACGCAATCCACTTATAAGACAAAGACAAAAGGGGTACGAATTTTATAGAAAACAAATGTGATTAAACCAGAAATCATTTATAAGTATGAAGATAAAGAAGGCCTTATGGCATTAGTAATAGTTAAATATAATAACAGAATATGGACCCTAGCCAATCTATACTGTTTCCCAGGTATTGGAACAGGGATTGTTAAAAAACACTTAGATTTCATTTCATTTCCAATAATTATAAAGGCAACTTAATATTAGGAGGATATTTTAACTGTATATTTAATATTTCTGAAACTACAAATAAAAGACCGCTGTGTACATCTGCTGTATGAAAAGCTTTAAACAAGTGGGTAGAATCATTCCATCTTGTAGATACTTTCAAATTTAAAGAAGATAAATCCTTGTTGTTTTCCCATCAAGATCACAGATTTGGTACCCAAACTAGAATAGATAAAATATTTGCTGCCCATGACTTACACTCTAAAATCATTAATTTCTCAAACACTCCCTGCCCCTTTTCAGACCACAATTCATTGATACTAAAACTTCAAAATGGGTACAAACCATTAATCTTTAACTCTAAAATTTCAGCATATATAACTAAAATTAAAGAGTTCAAACTCTGGTTATTATCTGAATTACAGTTCTTCTTAGATATTAATTACACCACAGAGATAAATAAAATCATGATACGGGACTCATTAAAAGCTTACATATATGGTAAAACCCTAATTTGGTATAAAAAAAATCAGAGAATGGGATTCTGAATTATTTGATCTACAATCCAAACTTTTGTCAGTACAAGCTGAAAAAAATCAAAATCATTTGGAGATGAAAATGAAAGTGGAAGTATTAAACAATAAATACAACAAAATTCTAACACATAAAACTAGCTTAGCTTTAGGAAAACTAAAAATTAATGCCTTGGCCACTTCTCCCAAATATCTACATAATTTATCCACAAGAATCAAAATACAATTAAAAGCTAATAACATTAAAAGTATCTTCCATGAAAAGGGGAAAATGTCTTGGATATATGTGACATTTTTTATGCTTATAGAAATCACTATATGGAACATTTTCAAAAAGCAAATATACATATCAATCAGTTAAATCTAGAAGAAAATGTTCTAATATAAAAAATACCAGAAAAAATTAAACTTAATCTGCAAGGACCCATATCCTACAAAGAAATTACAGATACAATAAAAGAGGGTAAAAATAATAAAGCTCCAGGTATAGATGGCATATTTATGGAAATATATATATTCAGTCACAAGCTTTAATACCACCCTCTTGGAGATATTCCTTAATCACACCAATCCTAAAGGAAAACAAATCCCCAAACCTCTGTACCTCATATAGACCTATATCATAATTAAATAATGACTATAAGATATTTATGACAATATTAACTAACAAAATGAATATACCACTATCCAAAACAATAAATAATGATCGGACTGGATTTGTATATCATAGACACACGCATGCCAATATTAAAAGGATAAATTCTCTAATAAATTGTGTTAATAAAGAAAATAAAGAAATACTCAGAATTGGCTTAGATATAGAGAAAGCCTTTGATTCCCTAAATTAGGACTATTTATTCAAAATTCTGGTGTTATTTGAATTTCCTCCTTCCTTTGTTCATCTACTAAAGAATATATATACAAATAATTTAGCGTATATTAAGCTAGGTCCTTTCACCTCTAAACCTATACATATAACAAAGGGTACTAAACAAGGATGTCTCATGTCACTGATCCTATTTGCTTTGGCTATTGAAATATTTGCAGATTCAATACGTAACAATACAAAAATCAAAGAAGTAGATGTTTATGAACAATACAATTCTAAAGCAATGCTCATTTCTGATGACATATTATAAAAAATTATCCAATACAAAAAAGACATTAGAAGAATTAGACATTTTAATTGACACATTTTAAGGGACTTCAGGACTCCATTTCAATAAATCAAAATCAATTTTTTTATTTTTAAATTAAAAAAAAGAATTGCAGATGAAGAGGAATCACATTATAGGGAAACAAGAATCTACCTTAAATATCTAGAAATTGAGTTATGCAAGGATAATAATGAATTAGTCTCAAAAAACTACAATAATATCATCAATACAATTACAATCTCTATGGAAAAGTGGAACAAAATAATATTAACATTTGAAGATAGACTACAGTTAATAAAAGATTCTATATATATATTTGGCAATACAGCTGTTACCAGAAAGGAATATACTCAAAGAGATAAACTAATGCCTAATAAATGTTTTATGGTTTCCCAAAAGAAACAGAATAGCTTTAATACATCATATCAGGCCATGAAAACAGGGAGGATTAAACTTTCCTGACATAGAAACATATATAAAAGCATCAATATCTAAAACAATCTCAGACTGGACAAGTCCAAATTATTCTGCACATTGGAAAGAATTACTAACAGTAATATCAATAAATGAATTTGATTTACAAAATAAATTTCAAATAACAGATAAAAACAATTTGCCATGGCACATGTTATGTATTAGTATGCAATATAATATAACTAAGCCCACTAAAACTCATATGATTAATTATTACATTGACTCATTTAAGAAAATTATTAATGCAAATATAGATTTAAAAATCTGGTTTGATCTTTTAACACCATTCATAGTTACAAAGAGCTATCCAGATAAAATATGCAGCAAAATAATTAATTCATGGCAAACAGAAAGGATTTGTTTGTTGGTTTCAATATATCAAAGAACTAAAAGTTCTGGATATGCAAACAATAGAAACAACATACAAAATTCCACAAAAAATTGGATAACTATGCAAAGCATTCTGACATGTTTGCAAGATTTATGCAGAATAATAAGTAATTCTTAATTTAAAGAAATACCTAAACCTACAAAATACCTATACGAAATCATATATAATGATTATGACATGGAAAATAGTATTTTGAAATTTTACAAATATTGATAAATTATAAAACAACACCCAAATCCTCATATTGGAATTATATAACAAAAGGACACTCATTACAGCTAACAAGAAATTAAATCAAATATTTTATTAGCAATAAAACATAAATCCTTTACACAATACTGGAAAGTTTTTAATTGGAAATTCTTGCACAGAGCATTCTTAACTCCAGATTGAATTACTAAAATTAATTCTTCCACAAAGGGAATATGCTGGAGGTGTGAGCAAATACACAATACAGATTGGAATCACATTTTTTTTGACTGTGTTAAAATTAAGCCATTTTGGAATGGTATTAAAAACTTTTTACAAGCTTTATTTAATGAATCATTTAACTTATCTAAAGCTCTAGTATTATTAAATGTGTATGAAGGTCCTCATTTGAATGAGTCAAATATGCATCTAGTATGGACAGTACTTGCAATCTCAAGGAAGCGTATAATAAGAAGATGGAATACAAACACAATACTGATTTTGGAAGACTTCTACAGCCTATTGAAGACCACAACATTGTTGAAAATTAAAATTAAAGAATTAAGGATTCATCCTAAACCATTTATTAACAATTCATGGAAAAAAGTCTTATCATTGATTGGCACATTACAATAAAAGAGCAGATACACTCTAGGATTGTTATACCTACAAAGTAATTGTATTACACCCCCATAGTAACAGCCTGAATACCATTGCTGGAGCCTTCCTGTGTCCTGACAGAGTGCTCATCAAACTATCTGGAGATATACAGAGCTGAGTATATTTTTCTGGCACTTCAGAGTTGTGTACTGGTAATTGATGTTTGACTAATTTTATATCATTGCTGGCTGACTTCAGAGCTGTGCACTGTTGTTTTTGCTTTACTGTATAGTTTTTCAGATCTCTGCTGAAGGTGTTTTTTCCCCCTACACTATTTCTCTGTGTCTTAAGTTGGTATAACTGGTTTCACGTCCTGTGTTTTAACTATCTCAAGGATTACTTGCATAAAATTAGACCCTCATAGTAACAGCCTGCATATCATTGCTGGAGCCTTCCTGTGTCCTGACAGAGTGCTCTTCAAACTATCTGGAGATATACAGAACTGAGTATATTTTTCTGGCACTTCAGAGTTGTGTACTGGTAATTATTGTTTGACTAATTTTATATCATTGCTGGCTGACTTCAGAGTTGTGCACTGTTATTTTTGCTTCACTGTATAGTTTTTCAGATCTCTCCTGAAGGTGTTGGTTTTCCCATACCCACCCTCCCTATTCCTGTCTTGTTGTTTAAATTTGGAGGCTTTTGCAGATGCCCACCCCCACTGTACTTTTGATCTGGGACACTCGCCCCAGTCCCACCTCTTTACTTCATTCTACCTAACAGACTCCTTTTGCACTTGTTTTTAGTCATTTTTAATTTAATTGCATTTTTTAAACTGTTTGGTCTAACATTGCTACATACTCAAGCGTGCTAGCTTGCACTGCATTTGAATTGTTTTTACTGCTGTTTTAGCTACTTTTCTGTATGTATGTATATATATATATATATATATATATATATATATATATATATATATATATATATATATATATAAAATACCTTTCCTGTAACTAGTGTAGTCCAGATTCAGATTTGCCGTATCCAGGACGTTATGTAAGCTTTTGAGCCCCCCCCCAAGCTTTCTGTGTTGGAGGGAAGCCTTCTAGCTTATCAGTGGGAGTGGTAAGCACTAGGTAACCTATCTAGCACATAAGGAGTGGTTCTGGCCCAGAAATTGTAGTTATTGGCTGTTTGGGCAGTTTTTCCATCTCTCTCAACTTTCTGATTTAAAAGCCCACATTTGCACTTGTTTTCCCCCTTCCCTGTAACTAGTTTAGTCCAGATACAGATTCTTAGTTATAGCACTTGAGTTTGCTTATTCGTGATCAGCACTTGTTCAGAATGTAAAAACACTAAATAACCTAATTACTACAGCACTCAACCTTCCTCATTACCTAAAGGAAAACAGTTTTGGTACTTACTTTCCTCACTTGCTTAGAGAAAAACAGCTCTTGTACTCACTTTCCTCACTTATCTAGAGGAAAATATTTTTTTATTCAGGCATGTCCAAAGGTCAGCTCTCAGTGTTCTTTCCTGTCTATCTGATGAATCTGGGCATCTTGGGGCAATGTAAAAATTGCCTCATGTACACAGACAACCCTCTCCTCCTACCACCCAACACTGCAACCTGTGAGAGATGCACTTCTCTAGCCAAACTGGAGTTAAAGCTCTCTCCAATCAAGACTGAACTTGACAGTCAAGAGGAGAAGGTAAACACTTGCACTACACCACACTCATCACATAGTCTCACTAAATCTACACCACCAAAATCCACACATAGAAACACAAAAACATTTGTGGAGGCTCTCAATAATAATCTGTCTAAGCAACAGAGACCACCAAAGCAGAAACGCAAGCAACCTCCATCCCCCAACACAACCCAAATAACACATAGCCCGCAGACTCAGTGTGCCGCTCAACCACAGACAATAAGGCAAAACAATGTACTCAACACACTAGTCATAGGTGACTCTATAGTCAGGCACACTGATGTCCCACTCGCCAAGTTAAACAAGAAGAAGGTTACTGTCAGCTGCCTGTCGGGTGCCAGAATTCGCCACATAACCCACGCACTCAGGTCACTCCACAACAAGAACAAATACGACTCTGTCATTGTCCATGTTGGTGTGAACGACCTGAGACATACCTCCCTGGACTACAGGAAAAGAGACATGGAAGAGCTCTCCGATCTTGTATCCCAGGCAGGTATGACCCTAGCCCTGAGTAGCATTCTGCCATCACCCAGAATGATACCACAGTACAAGGACAAAATTATTGACTTCAACAATTGGCTAAGCTTCTGGTGCCATTCTAAAGGGATCCAGTATCTGTCTGCCTGGGATGACATGATCGACAGACCACGATGCTTTGCCAGAGATAGACTGCACCTGTCACTCCTGGGATTCCGGATACTGGCTAAGGTTCTTGCCACCCCTATAGTGCCTTTTTTTGGGCAAGGTTCAAATGACAAATTCACCACCGTAACAGGAAAAGGCAAGCAAAAACTGAGGGTGATGTTACTCAGTGCTAGAAGTCTAAATCTTAAAATGCACTCACTCGAAGCACTCCTTAAAATGGAGAACATTGATATCTGTGGAGTGACTGAGACCTGGTTCAAGACTCCAGAGAGCACCCCTGCACTACCAGGCTATAATTCATACCACACTTTTCGGCCATGTAACCTGGACTGGAACACCAAAGGCGGAGGTGTGTCCATATTCATTAAGGCTATCCACACCTCCAGGCTAGTTGCTCAGCATAATGCAGCTAAGGTTATCCAAGTGCAACTAACTCTGGGCAAAACTGCAATCCAAATTGTAGCTTGCTACAGATCAACCAACATGCCTCAGGATTCCCACTCCTCTTTTCTTGATGTATTGGAAAATATTAGGGTTCAACCAAACACCATAATAATGGGCGATTTCAACTACCCCACCGTTAACTGGGAAAACTACTCCTGTACCAACTCCTTCGCTCAATGCTTTCTGGAATTCATAAACTCCAATTCCCTGGATTAACTTATCCACACCCCCACCAAGGGCAACAATATCCTAGATCTAGTCATTACCAACATGAGTGACCAGTGTTCCACACCTGCAGTCAATGCCTCATTGGTCCTATCCGACCATAAGCTAATTACCCTAGATATCCACATCCTGCCCCCACCCCCCATTAAGGAAACCATGGTAAAAAAATTCTCCAAAGCCAACTTCATGCTTCTTAAGACAGAAGTGGTGAACTTCATGACACCCATGCAGATGGACAATACAGTTATGACTACTGAATCCTACACAACTGCACTTTATAAGCACTTACATGAGTGCATGGATCGTGCTATCCCAAACAGAACCAAGACACTATCCTCCAAAAAAAGGAAGCCAATCTGGTGGTCCCCTGCCATAAATAAACTGTACAACAGAAGGAAGAAACTGTTGCAAAAGAGAGTAATATCCCAAGAGTGGAGCAGCTCCCCGGTCAGCCTCAGTAAGAAGCTGCGATCCTTGATAAAATCCTCCAAAGCTAGTTACAAAAACAAAATTGCCACTGATTCTAAAGACAACCACAAAG
This sequence comes from Protopterus annectens, assembly GCF_019279795.1. Taxonomy (NCBI): domain Eukaryota; kingdom Metazoa; phylum Chordata; order Ceratodontiformes; family Protopteridae; genus Protopterus; species Protopterus annectens. The sequence goes on along the minus strand of NC_056728.1, from coordinate 882,749,145 downwards.
CATTCTATAGCTATGTCAAGAATCTCAATGGCAACACTCAGATCTGATCTGAGTTACAGCACAATGGCACTAAATATACAGACCCAACTGATATTGCCAACATACTGGTAGATAGGTTCAGTGCTAACTTTACCCCCCTCTCACCCCCTAAAGAGCCCATCTCTATACTGGAAGAATGCAAAGTTCCTGTAATCACAGCTGCACAGGTAAAAAACACACTCTCGAAAGCCAAGAACACAGCATCCATAGGACCTGACGACATCCCAGGCTGCGTTCTACATGAACTACAGAATTAACTGGCACCCCACCTAAGTACCATGTTCAGTCATAGCCTCACCTCAGGGTTTGTGCCTGCTGAATGGTGCACAGCAATGGTTAACCCACTCCACAAGGGGGGAGCCACCAAAGACCCCGGGAACTACCACCCTATTAGCCTGACAAGCCTGGTCTGCAAGCACATGGAATGTATTATCATGGAACTTATAAACGAAGACATCGGTTATCTCCAAACTCTGGACCCCACCCAATTTGGGTTTGTAAAAGGCAGATCATGTCTCCTAAACCTGATAGACTTCTTTGAAGCAGTCACCAAGGCCGTTGACAAGGGTAAGGTGGTTCACATAGCCTATCTAGATCTTGCCAAGGCTTTCGACACCATCCCCCACTCTGGAATTATAGATAAACTCACTAAACTAGGTATAAATCCCTATGTCACAAGATGGGTGGCCAACTGGCTCATTGACAGAACCCACACTGTGAAAGTAGGAGACTCCAAATCCGACTTCAGACCAGTGACAAGTGGAGTACCACAGGGTTCAGTCCTGAGTTCTCTTCTGTTTGGTATCTACTTCTCTGAAGTACAGGCTAACACAGAAGGTCTTTGGCTAATGAAGTTCACAGATGACTGCAAACTAGGAGCCATAATCAAAACTCCTAACGATGTGGACATCCTATAAAAGGGCCTCACTGAGACAGATGCCTGGTGTCAAAGCCATGGCCTCAAGCTCAATGCCAAAAAGTGCATTGTCATCCCCTTTGGTAAAAAAAAACTGTACCCATGAACTACAGCATAGGCAGTAGTATACCTAACACCGAAAGTGTGATAAGAGACCTTGGGACACAGGTGGACAGTAGTCTCTCCTTTGATAGTCACATCACCACAGTAGTCAGGAAATCCTTCTATGTGGTACACCTCATCACAAAAGGTTTCTCATCCAGAAAAAAATAGGTCATTGTTCCCCTCTACTCAACACTTATTAGGCCCATTATAGAGTACAATGCCCCTTTATGTATGTACCTCACAAGACATCTGCAACAACTGGAAAGGCTGTAGAAATACCTCACAAAGAGGATTACCGGCCTCAAACAGATGCCCTACGCAGACCGTCTCAATAAACTCCAGCTTTACTCCATCGCATATCACCTACTCAGAGGTGATCTCTGCCTAACATACAAAGCTATGCCAAACACAGAGCTGTTGGACATGCTCCACTTAAAAAGATCCCAATCCCTCCGAGCTACACGCTCTAGGGACCTAAACCTTGTCACCACAATAAACAGAACATGCCGGAGGGATAGATTCCTATCCCAGAGACTTCACATACTCTGGAATAAACTTCCTATCTATATCAAACAAAGCTCCTCATTAGCACTCTTCAAGAAAAATCTTGATGATTGGATGGGAAATAGGAAATTCACCCCAGTGATCACCTCTGTGGCTCTGCTCGACAGTGGCACAGGAAAATAATTTTCTTGGGTGGCAAAAGCCAGGGTACCTTTTTGGCTGGGCTTGTATAGGCCCCAGGGCCGATAGCCTAGTACCTACCTATGAACCCATATATTGAGCTCTGTTATCGAGTCAGGCTGATGTAAATAGTGTACATAATTATTTAAGATATTATATGCAAGTACTATGGAATTTATTCAACTGTATTTGAAAAATAAAAAAAAAATGAGGAAAAAACATAACTTCAGCACAATGCAACTCTATTGGTGCATTTTAGAAGACATAACAAAAACAAATTCCATCTATCAGGAAGTCAAAGAATTGAGTGCATTTGTGTTATAAAATGGGTGTGGTAATATACTTAGCAGGTAAAGAAGTTGGTAAAGATAGTTGGGGAAGGGTAGAATGGGTTGAACAATTGTTGGAGTAGAGTACTGATTTGGTTCAGTTTTTGACTCTTCTGAAAGTAGCATTCATAGTGCCTTTCCAAAGCTACACTGACTAACTCCAGGATTCAATAAAATCCATGTATGCTCTGTGTAGAGCCTACATGGAATGTACATGTGTACACAGCCATGGTTCCCCCTCGGTAGAGCACCATGCATATTAATCATACCACACTGCTGAGGGAGAGCATAGTAACAGTGATACAGAATCCATATAGGCAGAAGTGTTCAGGCTGGTCAGATGTTATGTACCAGGTGAAGCTCCCTGTAATGTTCCCTGCTGTTGTTGCCATATGCTGTGAATTAATAGTTTGTGTTTTAAATTTCTAATTTTTGTTGAATTATTATTTTTTTTATTTTATGTCCATTTGTGCAGCATGGAGTGCAGCAATGCCAAGCCATGCTTACACATAGACAGCTGACACCTGCCAGACATCTAAAAATAGAAAGCAGATGTAATTAATTAGATCTATTTTTTCTTAATTTTTTTAATGTCTGGTTGCATGGCATGGAGTATAGCAATGCCAAGCATGCTTATACATAGACAGCTGACACCTGCCAGACATCTAAAAATAGAAACTGGATTTAATTAATTATTTGCTTCTGCTTATGTTTCAGCCCATTTAAGCCTGTCTGCATGGCACATCACTTTAGCCTAGTAGTATATGTGAAGGTATACTAACTTGTTTACTGTCTAAGTAGCTAAATAGGTAGAGTGACAGCCTAAAACTTCATAGGTCTTGGGTTTGAGTCCCTAGCACACATACCATTTGTTTACTGTAATCTAAATTATTGTGTAATTTAAAAACATAACTTTTACATTTGGAAGATCTGTGTGGTGTTAAGCACTGCTTAAACATTATTAAGGGCTACTATTGTTTATGCATTGCTAAGCTTCACTAAAACTTTAGTTGTACAAGTTTTCACAATGTTAGCTCCACTTAACTGGTTTGCATAATGCTAAGCATAACAGTGCTTTTTTGAATGTTGCTGAATGAGGTGTAAGGGTGGAAAAACAGCCTATATTAAGGGCAATAGGTGGGAATTCTGCAACACTTGGAGTCTTTTTGTCAGTATGCCAGGTGTTGGAGAGGGTATGTGCTTTCAGGCCCAGAGATGGGGTGTGCAGGAGTCCAGGGTTTTTGTTGGGCTCCTGATATGCAACTATGAACCTAGGCTGCTGCAGGGCAATTACCAGGGCTCAGAATATAAGGCTGAGGCCTGGGGTCAGTTGGCCAGGGACCTTACCAATGCTACTGGCATCCTCTGCATTGGTGAGCAGCGTTGTCACCACTACGATGACCTGAAGTGTAGAAAGAGAGGAACTTTGGACACCTGGGTCCAAGAAGCAAGGGCTGGGCATGCCCCAGACATATGTAAGTATTTCTTCCAGTCGTTTACTAAAATGAAAGCTGAATCTGTGCAAAACTGGTTTGCATGATGGTGTTCTTCTCTCTCCCACAGCAGCAGCTGAGAGGGCTTGCAATATCAAGTCCCATGCCGGGTGCCTAGCCAGGTTGCACTATGACTGTGGTAAGTATGGCTATATTATGCTAACTGTAGTGCAATAAATAATAAAGAATAAAAAACTGTACTGCATTAAAGAATAAACAATAGAAACTGTAGTGCAATAAATGGGCAATTAGAAGTGTAGTGTAATAAATGAACAATAATAACTGTATTGCAGTAAGCACTGAACAATATCAATAATAGTAAGGTGTACAGCAGGATTGTAGTGTCATAACATAACTGCACTAGAGCTCTATGCATTGTATGTGTACGGTGAGGTTGCTGCAGTCAAATGTAAAATTGTAATAACTGTAGATGCAAAAGTAATTGTCTGAAAAAAAGTATGATTCAAGACTGTCTCTAGGCCATTTCAGTCACATAATACTCTCTTTTCCTCCCAGTCCAGGAACAAAAGGTATATGGATAAGGTAGCCCACTTTATGGGCAGATATTGTGTGTAGACTTCACTGATAATAAACACTAGTAACAATAAAGTGTTAAGCAGCATTGTGTTTTCCTAAATAAATCTGTCTTAATATTTCCAGAAGAGCTGTATTCATTGTATGTCTGTTTTAAGTTGCTGCAGTCAATTGTTACATTATTTGCAGATGTCCCCTGCAGTCACAGGTTTTGGGTTCAACTCCTATGCCTGCCAACTAAGACATGACAGCAGTCTAGTTTACTTAATTTACATAAACATACCTTTCAACTGTCATGATTTTTCATAATGTTATCACAACTGACAAATCTGTTGTCATGATTTTTCATAATGTTATTACAACAATCTGTTGCATGATTACCAGATAAATGATTACATGGAATGCAATGTATTTTCAAATCCATTTACAGAATACCTTGGTAATTATGTAAGTCCACATTATGTAAAACTGTTCTTTGTAGGTGTACCTGTATTTGTTACTGCTTGACCCATACTATCCCATGCTAATAGCTTCAGAGGTATGTATGTGCGACATCAGCTATAGAAGAATTGTAATCACTGCACTCACAACTGACACCGCACCCCCTGTAGAAGTATGCAGTAACACTCTGTGTAGTAATATAACATGCAAGGTAACTAATGGTATGCTTCTCTCTCTCTCTCTCTCTGTCCACATCCCTTATCTTCTTTAATTTATTATTATTTATTATTATATGTTGTTAAACTAACTGTTTTGTTGGCCTTATGGTTTAATTCATACTGGCTTGCTGTTAACATACTTACCATTATGTTACTTAATGTTGTGTTACACATAATATACCTTAATATGTATTTAGATTAATAAATATTATGTTTCATTCTGTTAATCCGAACATTGGTTTAGTTATTACTAACCTTAACTTATTTTTATAACTACTTTATTAAAGCACATCAAGGTCAGCCCGTTCCTTGTGATCTGCCTACCTTGTCTCCTCTGGCCATGGCACTGGGTCCCAGCACAACTGGAATGGAGCTTGGTGGTGCCCCCTCTGCTGCCCCTGCACTACCTGTGGTATCAGGTAGTACCACTCTATTGGATGGGGATGGGTCTCTTTCTGGAATCAGTGGTGGAGGGGGAGTTGTTACCCATGATGAACTGCCAGGTTTAGTGCACAGGATCATCTACCATGGGTTTGAACGACACTTCCATTGGATGGCGAGCATGCTGGCCACCTTGATGTGGCAGGCTTGCCCCAAAGCTCAGCCTCCACCACTGCCACCCTTGGGGTGTTGACAGTCCCATGAGTGGGGTTGTGAGTAACACTGCTACCTTGTGGAGGCACATTGGACTGAGATTCCACAACACCCTCCCCATCCAATGTGTTCACCTCCCTCTTATGTCACACACCATCCCTGTCTCATGTCTTGTCCATCTTGTTTGTCTGGAAAATTATCCTTACCTACCCAACTTACCTCCCCCACATGTACCTATGTCCCATTCCCAACATTCCACTCTCACCTTAAAAAAAATGGACACCTTTCCTAAAAAAATATATATATTGTCCCATACATAGCTCTCACTTTTACATACATGCCCACTGGACATACATAATATGGTCCAATTGGCTTAGCAATGCAATTATGTTGTCCTTACCCCTCTCTTTGGGGGTGAGAGTCCAAAGTCATCTACAAATTCTGTCAAAGTGCAGAGTTGTTGCTGTAACAAGAAATAAATAGCTATGGTTCATTCTTACACATTTCCTACACATAGCTACCTACCTTTCACTATACTTTTCCCCCTGCTTGCACTCCATTTCACCACTTTCCTATCTCCCCATTTTTCTTTTCTTTATATATTTTTAGCGCTATACTACAGCTCAGCTAAATGTAGCTATATTGATATATGAGTTTTAAATGATAATAAACATGTACAAAATAAACACCTGTCCCCTATTTCTGACACAAGACCATTGCACCTGTAGACCACTGCATTAACCTACCAAACCACACAGCTTTTAATTAAAACAGGTGGTTTAAGCAAAACATAGTAATAGCAAGTTACACTCATTAAGTGTGTTTAAGTACAGCTGTGCATCGTACAAACTTCCTTAAAGAGTAATGGAAAAACTGGGAAAGCACCTTGGAGTCTGGTGCAAGCATACACCACTAGAAAGCCAAATACAGAATAGTGGATATAAGTGAGGTCTCTAATATCAGGTAAATGTCCCCTTTTTTATCAGCAACATTTGCAAACACACCTGCTAAGGCATGACTGACAAAATGCATGTTCACTTGGGACCCTGGTGCAGAAATACATCTGTATAAAGCCATGCACAAAATGATGGTTGTAAAAAAAGTATATCACAGCCTGTATATGTGTACTTATATCCTGCAAATAGCCCTGTGGTGATAGTGACTCTGTACCTCAGTATATTAAACATCTTGCAAAGAGTACATTTTGCCACACACACAGTCCTGAGTTCAAATCCAGTGGTGTGTAGCATTTAAATTACATTATTGTGAAGTCAGCAATTAATGACTGATTCATGCACTCTTTATCCACACAATGCATTTCAAATGAAATGCCTACTTTTTACTGATGGAAGTCTCAAGCCTGCAGATAGGAATACACTTCAGATATCCCTATTGCAAAACTATAAGTGCATAAAGTGTCATGTCATGCATTAATAAGCAATAACAGAGGATTTTTACTCAGGTAATGCAAATGAGGCCCACTAATATCTGAGTGCAGTACACAATCCTTTCAAACTCACAGTACAGTTAGCACAGATGCACAACTAAGGGTCTATATCACATAATCGAACTTTTAAAAGTTCAAGCACCATATGGTCGAGACCATATGTCCGAACTCTTAAAAGTTCAAAACTCAAAAAAAAAAAAAAAAGCAGAAAAAAACCTACCTGAAAGCTTCAGCAGGGGGCAAGCCCCCCTGCACCCCCTGCTCTTTAAATATACCAACTCTGAGATCGCACTACAGTGCAGACAATGGAAAACTTCCATTGCCACACTGTATGGGGATCTCTGTTGAAATGTTCGAACTTTTAAAAGTTCAGTCATGTGGTGTCAACCATATGATGTTCAAACTTTTAAAAGTTCAACAACATGATAGGAACCCCACAACTAACATACAAATATGTAGCCCCTGCTTGTAATAAGGGCTACCAGCATACATGTACCAAATGAGTACCAGACTGCAACACGTAACTTGACAGTTGCCCAAATGGTGGATATAATGTTATATTTATCCCCTATGTTGCTCAAGGGCACAACAACCATGTTGCCTAGTACTCTGTTAATGATACTGTTGCCTAACATACTTACCTTAAACATACCTTAATTAGAGCTACCCTCACTCTGGCTCTGCCTCTACAACAAGGCTGACACATCTTGTTGTCATCCAAAGTGTTCACACTCTCTGCCTATGCCTATCACCTGCAGCAGGCTGTACCACACACATCTCTATGTAAAAGTAGATGCTACAGACCTACCCTCTGTGATGACGTAGTCTCCTCACCCCAGTAATGACCAGCACAACATATCAGAAAGAGCTTCTAATTGATGTGAAGGCCTTATATCTTGTACAGTGGTTGCATGTTATTGGCTGAAGATAGTGCAACTCGGCTATGTTGGCTGCAATTAGCATTTCAGAGTAACAGATTGGTTAACAGGCAATCACCTGTTAATGAGAAGCATGTTAAAAGGCAAACTTGCTGGCTATGGGGAACCATTCTTTATGAGACTTTCTTCAGACAGAGCACGTGTTTGCAAAAACGTAAATATCACCACATCAACAGAGGAGTTTTGCACTCCAGCAGGTATATAACCTTTTTGTTTACAACAGGATGCAGATGTGTGAATATACTTACAGGGAATAAGGATTAAAGCATTAAGCCTTTGTTAGAACTGTGATAATGACATGTCATTGATCTCCAGATGTGTTACACCTACAGAGGAAATACAATGTATCAAGAGTGGAATGTTTTATGTCAATGTGGCACACTGGTTTCATGGGACTGTCCCTTTATAGTGGTTATAATAGCACACTGCTATTTGTTTGTCACTGTTGTTTTGACATATTATCAGGGGGGTTTCCCCAAGGGGACACATTACAATAGACTCCAGTGGTGGGTGTATTATCATACAGCAGTATCTGTCATGGCACACATGGGAATAGCTGACTATCACTAGTATCTTAGTTGTATCCACATGGTTAGTATGTTTGCACACTGTGGAATATGACTTGTGTGATCAAGCAGTGGATACTACCATCCATTTGGTCTTGCTGTATCTCTACATAGTGTAGTTCCATGTATGTGATCCTAACATGTGTTTCCATTCTGTTGTCTTTCAGAAAACATGTACCCAAGATGCCGTGCACCTTTCATGTATGTGGAGAATGAATTATACTTGAAGGCTCAGGCAGCACCATGAACTCCTACTGTCCAGGGGGAGGCAAAACAGGGAACAGTGGGCTGGCCTTGTCCATGATGTGAATGTCACAGGTCATCAGAGCATGACATATGAGCAGGTTTGACATCACACAATGGACGTGATCAATGCTGCATGCAGAAGAGCAACAGATGTAGCCATGGATCATGGCATCACCAGTGGAGGGCCTGGAGCAGAACAACCACTCTCAGCCACTGAGAAATTCCTGGCAAACCTAGGTACACATGACAGGCATCCATCACACTGTACATCATGGATGTAGGTGCCACAGTTTCCACAGCAGAGGGGCATGCAGGTAAGCTTAGTTTAGTCACCATTGCAATACTGTAGCATTCAGTGTGTCAGGGTGTCCATACCCTTAGGTGGGTGTGAGGTCTGTATTCTTTGGGGTGGAGGGTTAACTGCAGTTTGACTCTGATGCTCAGATGACAGATATAACATTTAACATGGTAGTTACAGTAAATGTGAGATATATGGATGTATTACCTTGCTGTGGTGCAACATGCGGTGGTACTGACAGGTCTGTCAGGTATCAGACAAGGCTGTTGTCCTGCTCCTGGTAAGCATGATACTGTTTTGCTATACATGTAAGTTTACAGTAATGTAATCCCTAAAGTGTCATCCCAGGCCTGTTGCCTGGATTGGTGTACTGCCGGCATGATCGCCAACTGCACGGATATTTTCTAACTGTATGCATGTTAGAATCATACATATGCCTTGTAGGTGTGACCACACTGACAGATGGCAGTATTGTCAGGACATTGCAGATTGTCATGTGTGTCAACTGTGCAGAGTCTTCACAAATGTCAACAGTGTACCTCATTGTTACTGATGAGATTGCTGTGTAAAGAGATTTTATTTACAAGTAACTACAGCTGTTTGTGGGAAAAGTAATCTCCTCTTTTTCCACTATATGAGGTTGGGGTTTCAGCAGGTCTGTAATAGTGTCAACAGTGTATAGAGCTGCATATATATGTTGCAACATAGTACTGTAGAGCATAATAATGTAGGTATTAATGTACTGCTTTTTTCTTTCTTATCATAGGTGACCGGTAGGGTTGGTCTCAGTCCCCTACACAACCTGATGTCTGTGTCTCTTCAGACTCTGATGATGATGGCGGTCACAGTGAGACACAGGTGGGGTTTCAGTGGCTGAATTTGTCCCAGTGGTTGACATCACTCTTCTGCTCTCATTGTCACCACAAACAGTCAGTATGCTTACAAATACCCAGTCTCCAGAGGCCACAGATATTGGACAGTCCCAGGGTGGGGACATTGAACAGAAAAGTGTGGCAACTATGGCTCCATTGAGTGTAGACACTGGCCATTGCCAGAGAGCTGGTGAGGTTTAACACAGGCAAATTCAAAGGGGTGCTCACAGGAGGCCTGCAGTCCGTCCACCACCTGTTGCTGGAGTCACGTCACGGTTCACCCGGCATATGTTTCGGGCCATCATGGAGGCACAGGCACATTCTGAAAGGAACTCCAGATGTGTGCTCAGGCCTATGGTTGCAGCATAGTCTGACATCCATGACTGCCTCCATGCATTAGTGACACCCTGGATTGGTTCACTGATGCAGTGGAAAGAAGATGGGCTGAGACAGTGTGTGTCTTGGAATGCACAGTGTCTGTGCTGGAACATGTGGTTAGAGTTGACCGTTGGCATCTTGGATGTAGATCAGCAATCCCATTTGCCGAGAGTCCACAAGGCAATTCACGACCATGTTCTAGTAGTGGCAGTACATCCAGCGCTACAGAGGAGAGTGTGCTGTCCACACCAAAACATGGCAGGCTGCGGGCTCATGGTCCTGGGCATTCCCATGGAGGACATGTGTCCATAAGTCCATGAGTAATGGCTCAACTGTGTGTGGTATGCAGACACTACTATATTTCCCAGGGGTGGATGACTTTCCAAAGGATAGTATTGTGCAGTCATTGGGATTTGCTATTTGTCAGTGGCTCAGACAACAACTGAATGTGTGTCACAGACCATTCTGGATAACTGTTGGTTCTGTGTGTGATTCAGTGGCAGCTCCTCATAAGCAATCCCTGCTAATGTAGTCAGTCATAGGGCACAGATAGTGGCTCTGACTGCAGAGAGGGAATGGCTGGAAGCGGCATGCCATTAATGATGTCCAAGGGAAATCCACTAGTGACTGGCATCATTGCAGCATATGTCTCCCAATGCTATCTTCCCAGATTATGACTGTCAGATATTTGCCTATCTACCAGCTGACATAACACTCTGCAGATAACCTACACATTTTCCAGCAAACCTGCTGGCCTAATATTGTCAAACATCTTATCAGGTCATGGTAGATAGAGTAAGTAATATTCCCATCATCCATTGCATAGTGTAACACTCAATGGGGTCCACCAGTTAGAGTCGGTATGTAGGATATGGTCTTGAGCATAACAAACACTGTGTGGTCCAGTGTCAATAGGTGTAAGACAGTGTTACTGCTCATATCCATACTAACTCCTTTCATGGCATTTCATGTCACATGACTCAGAGATCTGGGGGCACTGCTTGGCACTACATGCTAGTTGTATATTGTGCAACTAAGTATTGCATTTGCTTCCAGCATGTTCCAAGAAGAGGTATCCAAGGTGTCTGTACAGAACGCAGAGAAACATGTTAGGGAGGTGTAATATGTATACCCTGTGAAGGTAAGGTGGGGGTTTTACATGGGTATTCTGCAGCTGGACACTATCCAAGCAGTGTGTACTGGAAGGACATAATTATCTTGTGAAGACTGTGTTAAGCATGGAAGTCCATGGAATTGCCTGTGGCAGGCAACTACTACTGCTGGTCTCACAGACACCACTCTCATATAGGATACTGTGCTCCAATATGTTTTCTGTCATCACACACAAAACGTTACTTCAAAGCCCATGATGACAAGCAGGACACAGCCTGTTTGTTCATCTACATAGCTGCCCCACATCATGAAAGGCTCAGTAGGAGTCAAATACCTTTTTTCCAGGTAGATGCCTTGATTAGCAACCTGGGCACTCAGTTGGCTTTTGCATGTGCTATGCCATCTGTTCTAGGGTTGCTGGTATATCATTAGGGAACTGACAAGAAGGCGATTAGTAGCACTGCTGTATTGCCACAATATAATGCACACTGTCCATTTGCATAGATGTCAAGTCTTGCTGTAACAATCAGCACACTGGCGGTGAGCCATCAAAGGTGACAATTTCGCAGCTAGTCATGCATCCTGCTCTTCAACAGATTACTAGTGGATATCTGCATAACATGACTGTAAGAGCTACTGCAGCAGACTGGCAACATTTGGCCAATGTGTGTTCACCTGCCACATGTCCTAGGCATGTCACATGTCCTAGGCACATCATACTGTTCCGTTATGTACCTAAAACTCATGTCTGTGTACCCACATCATGTCACACAACAACCAGTGTGTTGTCCAGTTACTTGACAGGCATTGTACGCTTTCAAGGACAATGTAATGTCAGCAAAGTTGAACAAGTCCTCTATGCATGTACAGGCATCCTTATATTCACTTCAAGGTGTACCTACAAACACTGTATTTCAGGCTGTCAACCCCAAAGGGTGTGGCAGCATGATCTTAACTTTGCAGAACCTGCTGCTGAGATGTTGGGAGTGTCCCCACCCCTCTACTCCTATGACACACAAACACAATGTGTGACAGACGTGACTACATTTCAAACCTTGCTGCAATGGTGTCTTCAACAGCAGTCATTACATATGGCAATGGGCATTATGCCAACATGCACAGCTCACATCCTACACCACCTACACCCACATCATACCCACCTGCATTTATGCAGCTTCTTACCAGTCACATTGCCAAACAGACATCTCAGAAAATCCTGCCTCTGGAGTGCATAGTACACATAATACTGCATGCACTACTCTCTCACCGATCAAACACCTGAGGCAAAACAGAAAATCACATCTTTTAGTCAGAGGTGATTACATTGTGAGACACATTGATGTCTGTGTCAAGTAGCTACATATGGGAAAGATCACAGATAGCTGTCTGTGGGTTGACACAATAGGCCTTACCACACATTGCTGAAAATCAAGGAATATCAGTTAATGTAATGCTGACATCATTGTTCTTGCAGATGTGTATGACTATGGAAATACATCACTGGCCTGTACGCACATGAATGTGCTTAGCCAGTCTGTGTATCTTTTGGGTATATGCATAGCTTTCTGCTGCAGTTGACCCTCAACTAGGATGATGGCTCCATACAAATGGAAATTGATTGAAGTCAACAATTGCCTTAGCAATTGGTGTCATTGTAAGAGGATCTAATACATGTCTGCCTGTGATGGTCTTCATCTCTCACCCCTGAGATTTGCAGAACCGGCCAAGGCTACTGATACCACCAAAATGCATCCTAGATGCACTGTTTAGGGAAAAGTTGACAATGAGAGTGCAATCTTTATGCATCATCATGGTTGTGTTGCTTCATGGTGGGTATGGCAATACTGAACCCCACTCTGTGGAATGTGTCCCCACCCTGGATTATGCAAACATGTGTGCAGTCAAGGACATCTGGTTTAAGGCTGTGGACAGCACCACAGTCATACTAGACTACACATCCATCCATATCTTCAGACCTCAAAATGACAGTGTTCAAAGTAATGCAGGTGGTTTATACATACTCATTAAGGATAAATACACATTCAGATTTTGTGGAACACTGTGATTTCTCTGAGACACTGTATGTGCCATTCTGTACTGGAAGAGCACATAATCAAGCAATAGCCAGCTATAGGAGTAGCTCCAGGAATCCAGACACCCACTGTGCGTATTTGTATGTACAGGTGTCTATCAAGATATATCATTTCACCATGGTTTGGCAGTGGCATTAAATGACCACCAATGGTGTTGCTTAGTCATGCTGCAGCTCACTTGCTCAAAGGTTAGACTACATCCTTAACTAAAATGTCCTGAAGCAGTGTGATGACATCCCCTCAAGGAGAACCAGTGTATTGCATCATGTGTTTACCAATATGGGTGGCCACTGCAGCTCCGCAATGTGAGGTCCTCCCTGGTGGGATCTGACCATAGATCAGTGTCATTAAAACTACCAGCACTAACTCCCCCCCTTGCAGACAATACAAACATATATTTCAACAAAGCCATTTATTAGCTCATATGGAGATGGTTTACATAGCTTGACTGCACCTTCCCTACTATGGAACAGGCAAGTATATAGAGCTGTAGACCAATACATTATGCCAGCAGCATTATAACTGAATGAACTCAGCAGTACCTGACAGGAGGAACACAGGGTCCTCATGGCACAGCAAACCTGCCTGGTGTGCAACTGCCATTATCAGGCTGTACAAAAAGGTGGACATTGCTGTGTAACAGTTGGGGGTGAGAGTGCCCCCCCCCCAATGGAGTCACAACCTCCACAGCTAAAACAACCACATAGTGTTGTTGTGATGTTGTGTAGACATGGGAAGGTTAAAAAATTAGCCACCCACACAAAGCAGAACCACAACACACAGTGTAGTTACAAGTGTAACATCAAAGGATAGGCCCAGATTGTCAGTGAACTCATACATAATGAAGCCACATATAATGGGTCTGTACTCATAGCTAACCTCTAGTCCCACAGGTTCTGAGTCAACTTCATTCCACTGTCCCCACCACATGTGACACATGACATTCCTACAACCTGTTCCATAACTTCCATATCTACAGAACAGGTCTTAAATATCCTCTCCATGGATGATACACAGTATCTACTGGACATGTTACATCCAAGTCTGCATCCTACATGGGATCTATCAAGGATTACTAAGACCACTGGGAACAACTTGCAATCATACTGAAACCACTGTCTGCACTCCAGCTGACTGGACAATGGTAACTGTTATACCCTTGCACAGAGGTGGTGCATGCACTGACCACCAGAACTATAGACCTCCTTGCCTGAATATCCATATATGTATGGCTCTGGGGGCAACCATCATGGAGCTGATCAGTACACATATATGTGATCTGTACACAGTTTTGCTGTCTGACAGGGGGATCATGACTGTTAAACTTGGTGAACATTTCTGAGGCAGTCACCAAGGACCTGGGAAAGGGGTCATCAGGGCAGACAACCTGAGACAAGCAATCTGACTATATCTCCCACTCAGACATCATTTACAAAGCACTCACTTAATCTTCTATAGTACAAACAATGTAGTTGTCATTAAGTGGCCCATTGATGGCACACATTCTCAACATGGGGATATCCATCCACCTCCAATATTTGATCTGTAAGCAGCAGCGTTCAACAGTCCTGGGTCCTCTACTGCATGGAATCCATTTAGCCATGATACAAGTGAATACTGAATGTCTGTGGTTAACAATGTTGGCTGATGCCTGCAAACTCTGAGCACTCAGGAGTCTGTGAGTTATGCCAATATCCTACAAGATGGCATTGATGAACAAATGCTTATGGTTCCATAAGCTAATGTAGAATGCTCTAATATCCACGGATAGCACCACTTCCAATTACTGCTTACAGAACATGGCACAGCACACAAGATAGTACAAGTTGGCTGTATGTAGATTAGAACATTTACCTGTGTAATGGTACACACTACAGATCAGAGTATGTGATCCATGCAACACACCTCACGTCTGATAGCACTATCGGTTTACGATATATTATGCTTGCTGACATCAGCAGGCCTAGTTGTAGTCAGGCATTTGGAGGGCTACATTACCTGCTACAAATAAAATTCTGCAAAACCTACTTATTCCTACGTTATTGAGGTTATCACATTTATGCCATATGGACATACACACATGCACCATGTGTCCTTGAGTGAGATTATTACTCCTATCTAGTCTTACACACTACAGATAACAATACTTACCGCATGTGCCATGGCTTAAACTGAATGCTAAAATGACAGCTGGTAGTTCTATGGTAGATAACATCATCAGGCCTTGTAGAAGAGGGCAGTTTGGAAGCCAGTAGCAACTTACAGCATCAAAAAGTGCATAACCACTGCAATTTGATAGGCAATGAGGGATTTTCAGTTGGTTAGCAAGGGGATATATGCACACGCACACACACACACACACACACACACACACACACACACACACACACACACACACACACACACACACACACACACACACACACACACACACACAAACACGTGGTGTGGAGTGGGATTAGAATGTCTATCTATCTAGTCTTATATATTACAGGTCACAATACGTATCGCATGCACCATGGTTAAAATCAGATGTGACAATGGCAGCTAGTATTCTTAAGGTAGGTGACATCATCAAACCTTGTAGAAGAGGGTAATTTGGAAGCCAGCAGCAACTTACAAGGCCAAGCAATGCATAACCATTGCAGTTTTAAAGCCAATGAGGGATGGTCAGCTGTTTAGCAGGGAGATATTCACACACATGCACCTAGTGGCCTGCACGAGAATAAAACCCTGACTACCTACTCTTATACACTATAAATCACAATACTTATCCCGTGAACCACGGCTTAAATCAGATGTAACAGTGGCAGCTGATATTCTTATGGTCTTGTAGAAGAGAGAAGCTTGGAAGCCTGCAGCAAATTACATGGTCAAAAGTACACAACCATTGCAGTTTGATAGCCAATGAGGGATTCTCAGTTGTTTGGCAGGGGGATACATATAACTATATATCTATTTCAAAATGCATTAAGATAGATATACTATGCATGTGAGAGAGAGAGAGTGACAGACTGATATGTATACATATATGCATGCATGTACTGACATATCTATACATAACAGGTCATTTTGATGAAGGGGAAACAGGATTGCTGTCAGTTTAACCAAGTGTATGGACATGCCCAATGAGACTGTCGGTACTTATAAAGTGACTCCAGGCCACAACTACCTGCACTCTAGTCTGGGGTTTTGTGTGTTACAGACATTGACACCTGTCCCTGTTTATGCAGTACTGCACTTCACTCAAAATGTCTGTGGCATTCTCCAGCTGTCTGTTGTAATTAATCTGTGACAGAGGTTCATAATGTTACACCACACACAGACTGACAGTCTGTGAAAACACCAACATAATAATATCTCACATGCAAAAGATGTGAATACTTCCAGATTTGAACCATCAGCAGTATCAGTCATGCTAACTTTCCTAGTCCACTGAGCCACCCAAACTGCCAGACAGAGAGTAATCATTCAGCACACAATCAACAGCATACATATGTATGTTATTCCTGCATTAAGCAAGACATACAATGTGTGATCGATTTCTATGTTACTGCCCTGAGATTGCCTGGAGTGCTGATATACCATTGATGACCTACTGTTAAAGCAGTATAGGGAAAACTGCTGTGTTGGGTGTGGGGGAGGAATACCACATGTTCTGCTGGGACACACACTGTTTAACATCTTTCTTGACTGATGTAGTACGTATTCCAACCATGAGGCCTAGTGAATGCGGATGTTACTTTTGTGCAAATAGCCTACTATATTTACTTACATAAATGCAGCAAATCCATACCTACAATAGCATATTATAATAATCTTTAAAAGTAGTGTGTAGGTTAGGGACTTACCTTGTGAATGCAGCAGTTGACAGAACTGTAGTTCAGGACTGTCTCTGTGTGATGCAAGCAGTACACAGCCAATACATGGATACAGGTACAGGTTGTTTGGGTTGCCTGGCATCAATTTTAATGTACATATGTGAGTAGGAGTAAAGTGTCAGTCCTTAGGTTGCCAGTGAATGTGTTATGCATTGTCTCTTGGCCAAAGCCAGGGTGTACTCGGCATGCCTGCATCTGCTTAAAGGGACATCATCAGGAAGTTCCTCCTCTGAGTCCTCCTGCGACTGTGGTTACATTGGTGGGGGGCTGTGTATCCCTCCCTTTACTGATCCTGCTGAAGCTGTTTCCATAGATTCATATTGTGTAGTATAGCACATACTGTGAACATATGTGCACATGTGGCTGGAGAGTACTGCTGGGCTCCACCAGATATAGCAAGGCAATGGAACAATGACTTCAGAAGCCCAAACTCATGCTCTATGATGTTCCTGGTTGAAGTGTGCCTCATTATGGCATTCTGCCATGTGTGTGTGTGTGTGTGTGTGTGTGTGTGTGTGTGTGTGTGTGTGTGTGCGTGCATGTGCGTGTGTGTGTGTGTGTGTGTGTGTGTGTGTGTGTGTGTGTGTGTGTGTGTGTCTGTATTTTTGTTGTGTGTCATCTTTCATGGTTCCAGGGCATAGCCATAATCCCCCTGTAAATGGTTGAGTGGGAATCCCCCCCCCCCAGCAAACATCTGGTACAGCTGTGATCCATGGCAAATATGGGAGTCATGATAACTGCCAGAGCTGCCAGCGCAAACATTCATGATAATCCCCTTGGCATTGCACATGACTTGGCAGTTGGAGTGGTATCCTTTGCTGTTGATGTAGATTCTACCCTCCTCATTGGGTGGTGCCTTGATGTGTACATGAGTGCAATTGATGGCACCCAGTACTTCAGGGTAGTGTGCTACATGGTAGAAGTGTTGCATATTGCTGGCCCTCACCTCAACAGTGAGGGGAAATGAGCTCACTGGCATGTGGTAGCATGACATCCAGGAACTGGTGGAATATCCTGGACGCCAATACCTGTGAGACCCTCATCATGTCCCCAGTTGGTCTTTGGAATGTACCTGTAACTCCTATCCTAAGGGCTTCACATACCTTTGTTTCCACTGGAATGGGTTCACCTCTGTTGGCTCTGGTCTGAGCAGAGCTCAGTAAGTTATTTTAGTATGTCCCTGTCCACCCTGTTGTGCTCTACAGCCTCCAGCTCATGTAGCTCCTGGAAGGTTACCCTGGGCCTGAACACTCTTCTCCTCTGTCCAGACCTATTGTCAGCAGCAGCATTGACTTCAGCATCTAGCACATACAGGTGTAGCAGCCCTGCAGCATCCCCTAGCATTCTCTCAGTTAAATTTCCAAGTCTGTACTCCAATGGTCCAGAGTACTGGGGAAAAATCAGAACGTAGGGTGTATGTATATTTTATAGAGCTCTGCTGTAGGTGCAGAATGTGTGATTAGCTAACTACGATGCATTCCTCCTGCCTACAATATAATTAACATGATTTAATGGTCCTATTTTAGCTTAAACAAGGGTCAAAACTAATTAAATAAATTTTTTTCAGACACGCTCATCACAGCAGCAATCCACACAAACACTCGCACAGAAGCAAGCTTAGAAGTTAGTGGACACACACCCCTAAAAGGGTCTCGCTCAGCCAGGCAGTGTGCCCCACAAACACCCACACCTAAGATGAAATGAGTTTAGAAGTCAGTGGAACCCCACCCCCACGTGTCAGCTACATCCTGTGTAAACTGCATCCTGGGTGTAAGCCTACATGAATGGGATATGTGGACAAGATTACTCCTTTCTGCTATTCAGTAACTCTACCTCATTTGCATAGGTATCTGTGCTCACATCCAATATAATAGTTCACTCATATGTGTATGTGGTATGACATTTCTGTCCATATATCTCAATTTTTACAACCCTTTTTGTCTGTCTACACTGCTGTATATGGAATTTTTCCATGTACACTACAGACACTGGCATAGATGGCACAGATGCCTATCTGCTTGCTGGATTGCTCTACCTGCCTCATTTGCATGAGATTCACCTGCTTATGAGGTGATTAATGTGCCATGGAAGTTTCTGTGTTGGCACATGCATGCATGCCATTCAGCAGCACTTACTGAATCTATAAATGTTTGCTCAATACCTACACAGAAAAAAAATGTGTAGGCTTCATTAAATTCCACCCAATTGTATTAAAGGAAGATGACAATCTATCAAAAATAAAAAAGGAAATAATCATTAGTTTATCCATTTCCATGATGAAACAGATGTTAGCGTCACCTTCAAATTGTATGCTGAGATAATCAGTTAAAATTGCTGCATGGATAATATTAGACAGTTTTGAAGAGTTGGTCAGAGGTTGGTACAGAGCACTAACAGAAAAAGAAAAGTGTCCTCCAAGACAGCTTTTCACGCCATAATAAAACAATGTTCCATAGCATGAAATGGGTGTTGCCTACCCATATAACTTGTATACATCATGATTCAAGGTATTACATGCAATATAAACAAGTATGTTAAAAATGATTGACAAAAAAAGTTTGATATGAATAGAAATAAGGAGTGATATGTTGACTTCTGACTGTGTAAAGCTTAGATCAGTTTTGAATACTGTTGAATTGTTCTAGAATAGCAGAGATGTGGTCCCACCACAATAATCTTTAGATGTTCAGAAAATACTGTTTCTGCCAATAAAGTTAAACCTGTAATGATTCCTACAAGTAAGCCTGTGGTAACACTGATGAACCCTCTCTGCATGAACTAAATGCAGCACAGTTTGGTGGCCCCTGCATCTGAAGATCTAGTCAAGGGTGAGAGTGTGGAGAGGGTTAAAAGCATGAAATTCCTGGGTGTACATGTATCAGAGGCTATCTCGTGGTCAGAAAACACTAGCCAACTGGTCAAGAAAGCACCACAATGCCTCTACTTTTTAAGAAGGCTGAAAAAAGTTAGGCTTCCTCCTCATATTCTCTCCACCTTCTATAGAGATTAAATAGAGAGCATCTCCACCTGCAACTTCAAGTGTGGTTTGGAAGCTGCACAGTTACAGAAAGGAAGGCGCTACAAAGAGTGGTGAGGGTTGCAGAGAAGGTAACATGTTCCAGTCTTCTAGAGATACATCTTTATTCTACAAGAAGCATCAAAAGGCCACCAAATAATACAGGGCAACACGCATCCTGTGCATGGTGATAGATATTATAAATATTCATTCTCCAAAGCAATAATGAAATTAAATGTATGCTGCAATGCAGAAAGAAAAGTATGCTTTTTATTAATACAAGGTTTTGACTTGTAAAGCAAGGGTTAACTTGGAAATAAATGTCTCTATCTAAAAAGTAGAAGTGTAACACAGAAACTGTGTGCTGAAGCAAGCACCTATCTCAGACATATGCTAAAATAACTGTAAATATGCTTAAAATGGTTCATGGAAAAAAATGTCTATTTTTGTGGGCTAAACATAACTGTAAATGGCATCCTGTTATAACAATAAGGAAGTTTGTTAAACAGGGACCTTTCTTAAAGACTTCAGATACAGAAACCAAAGAAGGCCCAGTGACAGAAACAAAAAAAACAGTCATGCAAATCACAAGGATATTAAAAATAAAATCTGCTGCCCTTTAAAAAGGGTATATAAAGTGGACAGTATTTTCTCTTCTTCTGAGACGTATTAATCAAGCGTGCATTGAATCAGTTAATGAGAAGCAAAATACTTTTTTCTAGCTGTGTTATAACAGAATTGAAATAATCTCAGACAATGTAACTGCTTGGACATATTAAACTATAACAGGAAACAGTAGTACTGTGTGAGTCTGGTGATTCTGATGTTTTACAACAATTTAACAGTGGCGAGCCAGCTTGAATATGACCTTTTCTATCCATTACCACCAGTCACTGTTCATTTGTTGCCAACATTTTTATGTTAATTCCACAGGTTGACAGACCCAGTGCTTCTCTTAGGTGGATTATCAGATAAGGTTGTTTCATCTGTCCAACAACATTCCACCATCAATTCGTCTCTTGAAGGACACTGTGTCTTCCAAGTGACTTCAGCCTGATCACCTGTTCGTCATCTATGCAAAATACGGTAAATTCTTCACAGTTATAACATGGATGCCATTAGAGACTTCTTAAGTTTAATATGCCCACATTCTGTCCATATAGATTTGTATAATACACCGGACACAGCCTGGTCTTATTTACAGTCATGGTTTAAATCTTCTCTGTCATGCGTGAAATGTAAATCTGCAATTTTTAATATTCAGAAATTAGATAAAAGTTGTGTTTGTAAATGCATAAATGTCTATGATCCCTACATGACAAAATGTAAGTTAATTAAGAAGACTGTTTTTTATGTGGAAGTAACTTTCCAAAATGATGTCTTTCTTGTCACAGGAGTCTAGTATGTAAGCCATACAATAACACGTATCCTATTCTGACAAAGAATCTGTTTGATTCTAGCATTGTTAGTTCTTCACATACCCAACAATTAAATGTACCTTCTGCAGACATGCCTTTGTCAAATATAATGCAAACCGTTCAACATTTTCTTTAACATCTTAAGGCTTTACTTAAATCTCATACAGTGCAAATGTATGACAATTACTGTTAGTAATGGAATTGACTACATAAAAATGTTATTTATAAAAGTAAGGTTTTCATAGCTTTTCAAAAGTTCCCTAGGGACAGTAGTAAGGAACAATAAAGCCATTTGAAGGAAGAGACTCAACACAGCATTCAGACATTACATAATGACATTTTTGGTTTAACACAACAATCGGATAAAGCCCAATAACATTTACTAAGGGCACAAACTACAGAGGTTAATCTTACAAGACAGTTAAAAAAAGCCCAACAAGATTTACAAGGGGCACAAAATACACCAATTGACACTGAACAGGGTTCAGCAGAAATGATAGTTATTTCTCCTGCTGATATTTATCAATAGTCTTGTTTATTGCAGACTCTGCCTCAATGGCAGGTCAAATAAGTACATCTTTTTCAAATGCTACATATAGTTGGTATACATTTAAATCAGACCCCAGACAAAGTCTGGACTGTTTTCAGGCAATGGTGTAACCAAGCAATTAGTAGTGTTAAAGGTAGTACAGCTTTATATTCAGTGTTGTGATCAGTATTTGCAAACATATACGACTTTGATTAAATGTATCAATTGTGGTGACAAATATCCTCCTTTCTGTTTTACATGTCACAATACTACTAGACATATGTAAAAAATAATCAAACAGTCTGCATAAGATGACAGAAAAACATAATAATGCTTTGGTCAGACACAATGGTATATTAAAGCAATTTCTTCAGACAGTTAATGACATTCTGCAAAATGCAGATGGCGCTTTAAAATCAGTTTCTCCCAGACAGTCAGAGTCCACCTGCAGCAAGAAAAAGCCAGAGTGCTAGACAGTTTAGAAAAAGCAAAAATGCAGATTCAAATAGGAAATGTAATAAAACAGCTTTTAGACTACAAAAAGCAGCTTTATGATTTAAAGTCTAAAGATAACATTAAGCCTAAAAATGTCACAGTTGTTACAGGTACAACAATCTCTTTTATTGCAGACAATTCTGCAGTGGAATGATGAAAACAGGAGACAGCCACAGACAGTTAATCCACTGTTTTTAAACAGGTAAATCATAAATAGAAAAGAGCATGTATGCAAAAATCAGGGTAAAAAGGAAAAGGAGGGAAGTAACAAACAGAAGGAAGAACAGACTTTCTTCAATAAGGCAAGGGGTAATTACTAACAGTATAATGAAAATGGTGAATTATGCCTAGTAAAATATGTGGATAATCCTCCCTATAACCTAGATCATGGCAAAAAAATAGGCATTAAAGCAATAAATTAACAGAACACAGGTTATCAGTTTGTAACTGTCAGGGACCTTTTAAAGTAATGAAAGACAATGTTAGTACACAAAACTGAGTGTTAATTAATTAAACAAGGAGGACAGAACAAGGCAGAAAAATAAATATTACTTTACTGGTTTCATAAGCCAGCACAGATTCAGAATAAACAAACACAGAAATAACCTACAGACATACAGACACAGAGTAAAGTTAATACAGACACAGTGTAAAGTTAAAGTTAATACAGATACAGTGAATACATTTACAGTAATGCAAATGATATATGCAAAACTAAACAATGCAATTAAATGTTGGGTATGTAAGTCCACATCCACGTCTGGAAATGGAGTAACATTTAAGGAAGTACTTATGACAAATCCTAAATGAGAGAAGATTCTGTGGTAACAAGAGAGGGTCAAACCCCTCCCCCCACATTAAAAGTGCAGTATGTATCCAAAGGCAGCTGATGCATACAACAAACTGGATCAATATTGGTAGAAAACAGTGACTGTAATGTCACATTTTCAAAAAAAAAAAGTCTTACGTAGAATATAACAGCAAAGAGATTTATACTTTTGTAAACAAACTAGTCATGCAACAACATCATTGGTTAGACTGGTGTAACTGCCATCCTGGAAATAATACACATGAATACATACAGGTAGTAAAGTATAGAGTGATTAAAAAACATAATAAAAACTTAGACAAATAGCATTTTTCAGCTAATAAAAATCCAAGCAAAAGCAGCATACCATGTTGGTTCATACAGTTCAGTGTAAGTTAATAAAAGTTAAACAGTATCAGTACAGTAACAATCTGTTAGCAGTCTTAGGAAAGTAACAGTCTGTTTAAATTTGTTTCTAAATGCTGATATACCCATTTGAAAGAAAGCCAGAAAAATGGAGGAAAGCTAAACCTCACACAAGGAATTGCAAGCTTTGGGGGTGCATGTTAATACTCATATGCATTTTCATACTATTGTATATATTGTTTATAATAGCAATGAATGGATAGGACAAGACAATCCAAAAAAAATGCAAATACAAAAGTAAATGCAAATAAAACAGTTGCAAAGAAAAAAATGGGGGAGAAATACTCAGATATAATAGATCACGAGAATAGGAACATCATGATTGGATACCTGATTTCAATACATTTTTGGACATGCAAAATTTGTTTGCAAAGGCACATAACAAGTCAAATTGTTGGGTTTGTAGCCACATTCCTTACAGAGGGAAAATGCCATTACATGCAGTCATGTAGAGGTTACAGATACAGGTTTTATGTTTAAAGAATCTTATTAAAAATAGAAGTAAAAAGTGGAAGGCACAAACAGGCAGTCACAACAAGTACATTACTCAGCTAAATAAATCCAACTGGAAAAAATCCAAATGGCAGGTAGGTAATTCTTCAAACCTGGAGATTCGCCACTCTAAAATAGTTCTTTCAACACCACTAGACCAAAGTAGCAGTTTCAAACAGAAAAAGCAGCACAGGTAAAAACAGCTGCTTCACTCCATCTAACAATAGCTTGTAACAAAGTTCCAAAATCAAGAACAACCAAGCGTTAGGCGGAATAAACTTTAGTTAACATAAAAAGGCGAGCGCTTTCAACAATAGTCTTCCTCAGGCCATTGAAAATGCTATGCAAACAAGGTACATAAATACACTTTCCATTTGAAAAAATTATGTCATTTCCTGTTAGGGAATAGTTTAAATAAAATAAAGTGGTAGCGCTAAAATTTTAGCTTGGTTGTTCTTGATGTTTGCATAGCATTTTCTTGATTTTGGAACTTTGTTACAAGCTATTGTTAGACGGAGTGAAGCAGCTGTTTTACCTGTGCTGCTTTTTCTGTTTGAAACTGCTACTTTGGTCTAGTGGTGTTGAAAGAACTATTTCAGAGTGGTGAATCTCCAGGTCTGAAGAATTACCTACTTGCCATTTGGATTTTTTCCAGTTGGATTTATTTAGCTGAGTAACGTACTTGTTGTGACTGCCTGTTTGTGCCTTCCACTTTTTACTTTTATTTATTACTTCTGTCCTTGGGAAGGTACAGTGGTGCACCTTTTTTTATATATTATTAAAATAGAGTTGTAAAACAATCAGCCATAAAAGAACATTTACAGCTGATGGAAATAAAAAGAGGGATACTCTGTTTTCAAAAGAAAGGGACAGTCAGGGTTGCTACTTGACACCAACTCTGGTCATGTGAAAAGCTCGAGTATAAAATAAGAACAGTATGGGAGCTAACACATAATACTTCTTTTAAGGAAGGGATGAAAGAGGAGGAATTCTGTTACATAGAGTATGCAGTTCCAATAATAAGAATTACTAACACATTACCAGATGACATGGTAAAAAATCAACAGAAAAAAGAGGGAGGTTCATGATAATTTTCAAAAATAGGAAAAGATTTTAAAACAGCTGGACATAGGAAATGGTGTTATGTCAGGTGCTGAAATCTTTCACTGGTATGGTGCCACTAAGGCAATATGGAAAGTTGCAAAGTTGATAAAAGTTTTAGCAAATGCAACTTATGGAGCTATCTCAGATAAAACAGAGGAGATGTGTTAAAATTTGCGTTAATAAAACTGTCAAACAAGTAACTGTTGTTAACAATGAAGAAGGGCTATTAAGTACAGAGGATCACATTTTCCTGTAGATTGCATTTTTCCTTAATTAATTAATTAAAAAAGGGAAAATTGATAAATATTATAAAAATACTTTCCCCAAAGCAATAATGAAATTAAATGTATGCTGCAATGTAAAAAGAAAAGTATACTTTTTTATTAATACAAGGTTTTGACTTGTAAAGCAAGGGTTAACTAAGAAATAAATGTCTCTTTCTAAAAAGCAGAAGTGTAACACAGAAATTGTGTGCTGACGCAACCAGCTATCTCAGAAAGACATCTGCTAAAATAACTGTAAATATGTTTAAAAATGGTTCATGAAAAAAGGACATGTCTAGTTTTGTGGGCTAAACATAACTGCAAATGGCATCCTGTTATAATAATAAGGAAGTTTGTTCAACAGGGACTTTTTGTAAAGACTTCAGATACAGAAACCAAAGAAGGACAAGTGACCAAAACAAAAACAGTCATGCAAATTACAAGGACATTAAAAATAACAACTGCTGCCCTTTAAAAAGGGTATATAAACTGGGAATTATTTTCTCTTTTTCTGAGATGTATTAGTCAAGTGTGCATTGATTCATTTAATGATTAGCAAAAGACAAATTTCTAGCTGTGTTATAACAGAATTTAAATAGTCTCAGACAGTGTAACTGCTTGGACATATTAAACTATAATGGAAAACAGCAGTATAGTATGAGTCTGGTGATTCTGAAGTTTTACAACAATTTAACACATGGACTGTTTAATCATCTGGCATTATGCAGGAGATATTGCAGCATCTGCTGCAGGACTACAAGATTCAGTAACAGTTTCTACCCTACAGTAATTAGACTTCTGAACTTGAGCACTAGTCCCAGGGGTTTGGACATATAACAAGTCAATTTTTATTTATTTGGGCAATATATGCTTGCATATATTCCAAGTGCAATATTTATTTGTAATATCCATAGTCAGTATTATTTATCTCAGTCAAGTGCAATATCAGACAAATAACCTAGGCATTTAAATCTGTAGTGTGTTAAGTATTACTTTAAATAGGGTAGTTAATTTAACTCAAGGGACGGAATTCTTTTCATGTGTGAGTGTTGGTAAATGTCTCTGCTCTTTCTTGCATGTATTGGGAGTAGTATTGTATTTGTTAGTTATGTTTATTCCTCTAGTTGTATGTGTTGTTTCACTTTCCTTTGTAATCTCAAGACTTGAGCTGATGCACAAAATTTCATTTAGGCTGCACGTGTGAAGTTCTAAATGACAATAAAGTTTATTTTGACTTTTTTGTTAAACAGCTTTATTAGTGTTAACATATAATCAAAATGAACTTGCTAATTGTTACATATTGTTAACAATTAAATATACATAAATGTTTAACAATCACAACATAACTAAAGTATTTGCAAGACATCCACATTTATAAGTTTCACTAACAAATGTATTAATGTTTCATGAGACAACAGATTCTTTTTCTAACAACTCCTGAAAAATAACCCACGTTATATGAAAATGTTTTTCTAGATGATCTTGATTTAATTGTCAAAAGTACTAAATGATAGACATCAGAAATAACATTTTTGAATTCAATAAAAGAGGGAGGAGAGTCTGAGATCCAGTTTCTAGTATAATCTTTCTAGCCACTAGTAGAATTGATCAAATCAAAGGAAGTTTATTTTTTGACACAGTGTGGAATAGGTGTATTGAAGAGAACCATAGATCTAGATATAGTAAAATTGTCTGTAAATATAGTCTGTAATAAGTTATTAACATTTTACCAATAATATTTTAGTTCTGAGCAATCAAAAACATATGTGCCCAGTCAGCATTTTTCTTTAATTTGCATTTCCTGCATAAGTTATCTTTTTTGTTAATTGTATTCATTATAAGATGTGTGTAAAATGATCTATACATGAATTTCCAAGTGTATAACTTCCATCTAATTGAGGAAGTTGTTCTACCAGCTGAATCCAATATGTATTTTTTTATCTTGTTCATTAGGTTATTTATTATGAATAGAAAAGAAGTAGTTCCAAGAACTTTCTGGGCAACTATATGTTTCATCTCTAATAATCCTGTAAATGTGTGATAGTTTACCTTTAGATGAGGTTTTATGTTGAATATTCAATACCAAGTAATGAATCAGCATAGGAATGGATTCCGTAACTGTAGGAGATATTAAATCAAACTTGTTTAAAAGCAATTATCTGTAAGCTTGTGTTTCTAACCAAAGACTTCTATCTAGCTCAAATTTTCAAATCAAAATATCTGTAGTTTCTACTTTGTTATTTGACATAATCTGAAACCAAAATATTATTTTTTCTCTTTAAATAATAGCATTTTATTTGGAACAGATGATGAAACAATACCTTTTGTACATGCTATAAGATATAAAAGAAAGGTACATTATTTATACATTGGGTGTTTATATATAAAGTTCCTAAAATTAATTATAATATTTGAGATATAACTGGTAGAATGTTTTGGTGAAACATATGTAGTAAAGAGATCTTTTAATATCCATAGAATGGGGTTATTTAATATATTTGTTTTGTATGACTGCGGTCTTATAATTAAATCCACGCTTATTATTTCCCAGTATTTTTTCCATTTAGCAGAATAAGAAGAGTCCACTAGTTGAGATACAGTTTTAACTATAGATGAGATGGAGTATAGGTCCATGTCAGAGAAAGCTATTCCTCCTTTGGACCAACTATTTAAATTATATTTTAAAGTTACTCTTGTTTTTTTGGTGCAAAAAGAATCTTAATATCAATGAGTTTAGCTTTTTAATTATTGATTTAGGGGGAAGTAATAAAATTGATTGAATAATATATTATCATTTTAATTAGTGTTAGTATTTCTTCCATTGTAAAAAAAAAAGATTCTATTCCAACTTGTTATAAGGGAATGTATATTTTTAAGACTATTATCATAGTTGAGGTGTATTATATTCTTGACATCCTTGGCTAATATAATTCCTAAATATGTTATTTGATCAGAGTTAGATTTATATTTATGATATTGTTTTTCTAATTTATTGTTATTCGAGTAAATGTGAAGTATTTTTGTTTTGTCATCGTTAAAAACCAAACCTGACATTTTTAAAAATCATCCACAGAATTAAATAAAGAAGCAATAGAAGAATTATTCCCTTTTAGTGTAATGAGGACATCATTAGCAAAGAGCTGAATTTTAGATGATGTATCTGTATTTTTATTAAAGTCTTCTATGTTTTTATTCATTCTTATTACATTAGCCCAAGGTTCCATTATTAAGGTAAATAACTAAGGCGAAAGTGGACAGCCCTGTTTAGTTCCTTTTAAGATTGGAATATTTTGTGAGATATATGTACCAATTTTTATATATGCTAAAGCTCCTTTATATAGGTATTCAATTAGATTTACAAAATATCCAAGAAGTTCAAATAAACAAATAATCCCAGTTTACAGAATCAAAAGCTGAATTTATGTCTAAACTTATTAATGTTAAATCCATTTTTTATTTTTATTTGAGTAATCTATTAGGGTTAATGTTCTTTTTATGTTGTCAAATGTATTTCTGTTAGTTATAAAGCCTGTTTGATCTTCTTCAATCAAATTTGGGAGAAATTTCTTCAATCTTTCAGCATAAATCTTCATAAACATGTCATAGTTAACATTCAATAAAGAGATGGGCCTATATGAGGCACAATTTGTTGGATCTTTATTGTATTCCGATATTGGTAAAATAAAAGTGTATTTCCAAGATGGAGAGCTTATAGATTCATTTTGGGCTGTTAAAAAGACATTTTGCACTAACGTAAGACACATTTTGGGCATTATTTTATAAATTTCTGGAATGATACTATCATTCCCTGGTGCTTTATTTAGTTTAAGTTTATTGATTTGAGTTTTAATATCTGTGGACGGAATAGGTTTATCTATTAGAGCTGATTGTTGTTTGTTAATATTTTTATTAGTATATTTACTTATAAATGTATTTAATCTTTTGATTCCATTTTAACTGTATTTTGATTAATTTTATGAAAGTGGTCCCCTGAATTCTTCTAATATATCTTGTAAGTTAAAAACTTTCCTTTCTTTTCTTCGTGGAAAAGATCTCTTTAATATGATTAAGTTTATTAAGTCTTTTAGTTTTATTTTTAAGTTTAAGCATGTAGGATTCATTGAGAAGCCTAAGAATGTATATGTTTCTAGACAAATCATAGTCTTATGATTTAATATTTATTTGTATTTATTGTTTAGCTTTCTGATTTCTTCCATTATGTCTTTATTAATTAGATTGTCTTTAACTTTATCCAGTTTATTCTGTATCTCCTGTAGGTCTTAATTCCATGATTTCCATTTATTACTATACATCTGGTTATTTGATCATGCAAATATGCTTTTAGGGCATCCCAAATATATATGACCGACATGTTCAGGGAAATATTTAGTTCTATAAAATTTTGTATCTCATTATTCATAAATTCTTTGAATTCTTTTAATTGAGAAAGATATGGTGAGACTCTTCTAAATTGTACATTATAGGTTACATTTATAGTGAGTTCAAATGTTATAGAATTGTGATCAGATAACAGGCAAGAGATGATTTTAGATTTAGTTAGATCATTAACTAATTGATTAGAAATTAGGATTCTGTTGATCTTAGAATAAGAACCATGTCTGTTTGAGAAGTAAATTGTAATGACTTTGGATCAGCTTGATTACTGATATCATTCAGATGATATGAGTTCATAAGGTATTTTAAGTACTTAGCCTGAGATGACATTCTTCTTTTCCCTAAAACACTTGCTTCACTTTCATTTAGGGTGTAATTAAGACCACCTGCTATTATATCTCTTTTAGATAAGAGAACTATTTGATTTTGGTGTTGCTTCACTGTATTAATTCCTATACCTGGTATCTAGTAATAATCAATGTAAAGATTTTTCTATTTATTTTTATCTACAATGAATAAACAAAACATTCCTTTGTCATCTTGATAGGTCCTTATTATTTTGGAAATAGGTAATGTTTTATTCCATAGAATGGCTACTCATGTTTGTTTCTTTGAATGTTCAGAACTCAATAAAATTGTATACTTATTAGTGTTTAATTTATATATATATATATATATATATATATATATATATATATATATATATATATATACATATATATATATATATATATATATATATACATATATATATAAAATCTTTCAATAGATGTGTTTTCTGCAGGAAAATTAGATTCGATTTGTGTACGTTTAGGTATCTAAATAAACTGCCTCTTTTACATGGGTTGTCTAAACCATTAATGTTGATTGAAATACCTTTCAATTAAACCATTTTAGATATGTAAAGAGGTTTAAAAATGAACATTATGTCAAGACCTATTGGTTTTCTTTTCCTTTCTCTGATTTTCTCTCCAACATATATTAATTTAAGCCTTCATTTCTTGAATGACTAATTTGCGGGTGTGATTTACTTTAAGACTGTTTACCATCGGTACCTTTTGAATAAAAAACATAGTGGATATTATGATAATATGATTATTATAACAGTAAATTGGTTGCATGTTCTTGAAAAAAATGCACCCTGCCTGGAGTTATAAACTCCCAATCCAAGTAGCATCAAAAACTCAAGTTTACCATCCTATGCATAACAGCAGTATTCCAGCATCCACCCTATATGTATATTTAGTAATTACTTCTATATTTTTTTCATTTTCATCTATCTTTTTAGTTGACCTTATATACTAAAAAATAACTCATCAACTTATTAAAGTTTAACATGTAATGTTATGTTCAGTATTCTTGACTCTTTCATATACATTAGATATTTCCTTGTACTAAACATTTTATCTAACTCTAATGTTCAGTTCTAATTTAGTGTATAAATTCATCAGGAACAAATACTGAAAGTGATACACTGATACACCGATTCTTATATTCTGTTAGTAATCTGTTATAGAGATGTAATAGAATAATAATCAGATCTTATATACACTATATTCTAATATGAACAATACTGTTATTAAGAATATGAATGAATATAAGAGTTTTTCTACTTAGAAAGATAAAATTAATTAGTCTCAACTGGCATTTACATATCATCATATATATGAATCAACTTAAATTTTAACTGTCCTGGAAAAAAAAACAGTATAATAAAGCAACTTGCAGGTTGTGTAACAAATTATTAAGTTATCAGAAGGTTACTTTTTGTAATTGCAATATAATGCAGTCAAATGAACAGTACTGACTATTTTCATTGAATAAGCAATTTGTTCAATATTCACATGTAATTGCATTCATACTAAACTCACATCAACATAAAGTTTAAGGATACAGCAATGTGATTGCCCCCCCCAAAAAAAGGTTCCATACTGTGTACAAGTCTATATAGAACAACATTACAAAACTGCCTTGCCATCTGATCAAATACTATTGTATAGTTTATCTTATTCTTGTGCAAAAGGGAATGTAATATTCCACAATTCTATGTAATTTCTACTAAGAGTAACATTTTAATAACTTTAGAATATGCATTTACATACATGCTTATACACAAATACTCACATACACACACACACACACACACACACACACACACACACACACACACACACACACACACACACAAATATATATATATATATATATATATGAGTGAGAGAGAGATGACCATTAATTACAGTAAGTAGTATGAATGCAGCCTTCAATTGTCTATTAACGAACAAGTAAATGAACACTTAAATTAGGATTGTGGTGGTATCAGTTAGAATATGAATGTTATGTAAGATAAAGCTGTCGCCATATAGCTTTAAGTGATTATAAACTTATAAAATCAGTAGACACTTATGTCAGATTAGCTACACATATTTCTTATATTATTAGTGTTTTAAATATTTAACAAAGTATAACATGTGTACTGAATACAGGTTTATATTGTTTCATTTACCTTTAACAAACATTAATACCTTTGTCTAAGAGTTAATCACCTTTATTCTCTTAGAAGAGAAAAACAAAATTTTTCAGTAGTATAATATATTTAAATGAATTTTAAACATATAATTCACTTTTTGCAATAAAAGTTCTGTTTTTCATTATGTTCCTACTGTGACTTCCTTCTGTTATGACTTCTCTTCCTGATTCTGCATGCCCTGACATCCTCTCATCACATATACACATTACAGGAGTTCAAAGTTCAAGAAGCTGTACTACACAATTTCCACACATCTGCAAAGTGAATTGAAACCTTTATTGGCTTGTGAACCTACTGCTCGAGATCACTGAGACCCAAAATTGTCTCCCAAAACAGTTCCAGTGGGAAAAATAGTAAGCAAACTGCTTTTACACTTTTTTTTTCTTTTAACTAAGCCTTTCCTTGCATTTGATTGCATGAGCCATGTTACAGGCATCGCAGAGTGCCTTCCCAACAATGTCAGAAAATTTACTTCCACAATTCACTGTATACCACCGACGTTATTGAAATTTTAGTAGTATATTGTGGAGCAGTATAGAATATCTACATTACTACAACATAGGACTATAATCAAAAACAACACCATATTATAAATCATTTAAATTTTCGCCCACCTTTCCTTTTTAAACTGCATTAATATTAATAAGTATATATCTATGAAATGCTAAGTAGTAAAGTAAACTATGTGACACAATATTTATAAATGGAGACAGCACTGAATAAACAGTATCACTAACCTTTTAGTTTGACCTCACCTTCTGAAATCGAAGAAACAAATATAAAAGCTTTTTTTCTATTTTTTTTTCCTTCCTTTTCTTTCCCTTAAAGGAAGTCATATATATATAGTTATTCACATTCAGTACTTGTTTGCTTTGCAATTATCTGTAAATCATAGATAGATATTTGAGAATGCAAATTAGACTGACAATAATATATGACAAAGGAACAGTATAGATTGTCATTTATTTTATCAGTTGTTTTTCATGATGTGCCAGTTGCCATTCTCTTCAGAGATGGGCTAGCTAGGAAAAAAATTGATGGTCCGTGTCTTCACTCTTTAGGGGTTTTGACCTTGTCCGATCAAGGAAAGAGCGTTCTCTCTTTTCATCATTTGACAAGGTGATAAGGTGATATAGGCCCATATATATATATATATATATATATATATATATATATATATATATATATATATATATATATATATATATATACTGTCTCACACACACACACACACACACACACACACACACACACACACACACACACACACACACACACACACACATCGATATAGATAGATGGGCATGCATGTATGTGTATTTTGTCCTCTCTTTCCCATTGATTCAACAGTTATGTACAGATGGATGCAGTTTCATTGAATAACATGTTAACATTTGAAACTGAGAGATAATGGAATACCTGTTATATGGAAGTTTCCCTTTCCCCATTATTATGTTATTCTGTTGTATCACAGTTTATATATATATATATATATATATATATATATATATATATATATATATATATATTATTTTAACATCTCTGTTAGGATGCAGGGGAGCTTACCCACGACAAAAATGCAGCTTGACCATTTTTTTTCATTGGCAAAGCAGGTCCAGAGGTAAATGCTGCTAAATAATCTCCTTGCTCTCAGATACTAATAGACAGCTATAGATAGAGCTATGCATGTACTCTTTCTCCTTTCTGCTTGTGGTAATGAGAGTTTTGATGTTAGCAAATGGCCTATTGTGAGCATCACTGTCCACATTTAGCTAAATATAATCCCTCTAATACATCTAGAGTTTGATTTGTGTTTTTTGTAATAATGCCATGTTTAGTACTCCTCATATTGCAGACACCCAAGATGTATGCTTAGCTGACTCCTGTTATCATAAGGGTGAATTGACTCCTTTTTGTGGTTGTACTTTGTGATATTCCCAGTTTTGCAAGCTTCTGCATGTATTAAGAAGAATGAGTCTAGATATCCTGAATAGAATCTGACTTGAAAACAAAAAGAATTCACAGCTGGATCTGAAAGATCTCATAAGGAAAGTAGTTTGCTTGTACTTTATGTAATAAGGGCTTGTTTTTACAACTGCAGTCATTTCTGAAAGCTAAACAGTGCCCTTTGTTGTTGTATATCAGTAATTTTGTGTCACAACAAAATGGATGGTTGTTAAATTTAAATGTATGCTATTTTACTGGTATTTGCTCATCATTATAGAACTTGATATGACTTATTGACAGTATCATAAGTAGATCTTTTGGGTCACTGAGGATAGTATCCTAATTTGTTTTAATAAGTAACTTATTTATTGCATCACAGTTTATTTTGGTAAAGTGTACGAATGATGATCTATTTATGAAAGATTTTGGTCTGAATCTTAGGCTAAAGATGATGATATCAAAGCATGTTTTATATTTATAGGGGTCTATATTACATTATCAAAGAGGCATTACAGCAAATGTCTCTTCATCGACACTAAAAGAGCGAACCAAAAATTAGGCCAACGGCCGAATCAGCAATTTTTTTCTTAGGGAAAAAAATCACTGATCCAGCCAGAAATGAAATACCACTAAAAATAACAAAGTGGGGGGCTTTTCCCCCACCTCCCCTAACTACATATACCAACACCGAGATTGCACTACTGCGGGGAAAGGGTCAAATTTACACTGTTGGCCAAGTGATTTTTTCCCTCAGCCATTTGCATAATTCACGGTTTGCTCTTTTATTGTCGATGAAGTGGCATTCGCTGTCAATAATATGATATAGACCCATTTACAGAGTGTATAACCTTAGGTGAGAAGCAATGTGAAATCCAAGCTATATATCCTTAGTTAAATGTCATACTAGTTTTCCCTTTTTATTTTACCTAATGCCTCATAACTGTTTTCCAGTTCCACTCCATCCAATGAGAGTCACTCCATTCTTCATTGTTAACTTTTTTCATTCTTCTCTATCTTCTAGCCTGTAGCTGCTATTCACCTATTTATTGCCAAAATATCTCCAGCATAAAAATAGATTGATGTTTGTAAACACTTACATAGGATTATTTCCCCTTAGGTTTCATGACTTGTGCACTACTTCACTCAAAGTGCCCCTAACCCTGAAAACATTTAGGGATAAAGTCATCAGCATTATTGGAATTTTCTCTCTTATATGGTATAGGTTTTGCATTCATTTAATTGTCTTTAAACCATAAAAAGCTATCATTAGTAGACTTCTACAAGTTTTCTCCTATATCATGTTCCATTTGCTCCTTTCTGAAATGAGGTCAAATTATTTTGTTTTTGTTATTTTTTGTTCCATTTGTTCCTTTCTGAAAACAAAGGTCAAGTGCACCAGCCATGGCTCCATCCTGCATACAGGAAACCCTAGTTATTTCATGATCCTAACATTTTCCCACATGAAAGTCCATTTATACCCCATCATTGTTTTCCACAAGTGGTATAAGCCAGTATACACCCCATCCCCACAATGAGGCAAGGACAAAAAGACAGAATGTTTTAAAATTCTTGGTTCCTATATGTGACACAGATGCTATCACACAGTGACTTATGCTGATCTCATAAAAGGACATGTTTTGCATCCCAGTGTATTCATGCATATACTTATCTGAAATAGATGCAGTACACATTTCCTAAGCTCAGAACTCTGAATAACAGAGGACAAGGACTACAAATAAGAATCTGACACCATGTGATGGCTGTTTTCTGTAGAGGAAGAGTTTTCACTTTCAAGGAGCCTTGAGGGTTCCTTTTCCATAATACCCATAATTGATAATCTTTCTTCTGCATTGTTAAAACTTGAAGGTAGGAATTTTTTTTGAAAAACATTGGTTTTGGAATTTGATCATTCATGTAAACTATACATACCATTCGATAATACATATTTTTTCAGAATTTACTTAAATACAAGCACTGCTATATGAAAAGAAAATAAAACATTTTAACATAATTTATATTAGTAACATTTGTAATAAAGCTAGAAACCAAATTATATTCTACAACAGATGAAACAAATGTATATTAAAATAAACAGTTTTTGGTCTTTGTCAGATTATAAGCACATTAATTATATATTCTTATACAAAAACAAAAAAAATGCAGTATTTATAAATACTCTCACAGATAAAATACCATTTTCTGCTAAAGCATAACAATCAACTACAACAGGTTATGGGTAATTTATATTTTACTCAAGCAAAATATTGTCAAGCTCCACACCAAGCAGTAAAATAGATATACTTAGTAGTAACTGGCAGCTGAATAACACACAGCAGTCCTGTTTCACTGCTCTTTCTTAGTTAATAAAACTGAACATAAAACACATGTTTAAGAGCATTTTAAGTAAAGTTTTTCTGATGGACCATGGCAGGTATATGGATACATGGGGTCTATATTAGATCACCAAATGCTTAGGTAAGTGAACGGTGATTAATCAACCCCATGTAAGCGAAAGCTTATGAAAACGAACTGTCAGAACAGCGCTTTTTTTCCAAGGGAAAAAAATCGCTGTTCCAACAAAAAAAAAAAAAAAAAAAAGAAAGCACATTAAAACATGAGATTAAGTGGGGGGCTTCACCCCCCTACACCCCCTACTTATATATACCAACTCCAAGACTGCACTACAGTGCCGAAAATGGCAAAGTGCCGGAGCAGCCAAGCAAATTATTTCCCAGGGAAAGAATTTGCTTACATGCTGCTTCGATATTTTACAGTTTCGGTTTTGTCAGTTTGACCAAGATGCATTCGAAAACATGAGTCTTTGGTCTGCTGATAGGAACCCGGATACATGCATACATTTGTTTTCAGTAAGTTACATTTTACACATGGTGAGAGGCTTTATTTAGTCATGAGGATGCAGCCTGAAAATAACTGCTTACCAGTCTAAATGTCATTGCACTCTCTAAGCTACTTATTTTCTCATTTTCTGAATTGATTACTGACATATAACAACTCAAATGACTGTAGGTTACACTACACATGTACACAAACAGTCACAGCACATTAATAAAAAGCAGCTTGCATTTCTTGTGTCTGCTGTTTATGAATTCCAGAAATTCATAGCATGATGAAGAATGAAAGCTGGATTTGATTAACACCACACTATTTATTTTTCAATATGGCGTTTTCTTTTTAAATTAAAGCTTTTAACACTTAGCAGTAATTTACAATGGCAGAAGTTTACCACTAATAGTTAGGTAGCTGGAATTCAATGTATTCCAAAGGAGGTCTCACTTTGTCAAAAAATAATACATAATAACAACTGTTCCTAAAAGGAAAAAAAAGAGCATACTATTGGGAGGACACAAAACCACAAAGGTTGCTGAATTGCATACCTCTAGCCTTGGGCTTTTGATTTAATGTGGATTTAGGACATAAATGTATTGACTTCAAAGTGAAAATGAAAATACTGAACTTGGAAGTGCGCTGAAGTATAACTGGATAGTTGTTTGGCATAGAAACAGCAAAGAAGGTATGGATGAAAATCTGGACCAGATAATTTATTTATTTATTTTATTTTATTTTACATTTGTTGACCAGGATAGTCACACTGGATATATGTCCATTTTCAGTGGAAGCCCTGGGAGAAAAGCTCCAGATAACACAGCTAGAACATAACAGATATGAGTCAAACATGACACTGGGAAGCGATTAAAATTCAAAATGGTTGGCCAGAGGATGGAATTAGGGAAAGCTAGTACTAATAGCATTAGAGCTAGTAAAATGGTGAACTTTTGCAGAAAAGCTGTGACAGATATGCAAGAAATAGTACAGATGCAATCAGAGGAAATACAAAAGCTACAAAGTACTGTAGCTGTCTTGCTAGATAAAAAATTGATATGGAATGCCATGACAGAAGAGAAAATATTAGAATAATAGGATTAGAAGAGAAGGAGAAGATGCCTTAAAGTATTGTAGATGAGTGAATTGCTAGTACAAATGTGGGTATGGACTAGTTAGATGGTCATATTGATCAAGAACCTCATGGATGTCATTTAGCAATGAGAGAAGACAGGCCATAACATAAGATAGATAAATGCCACAGTTACAAAAGAATTGCTAGTAAGAATAGCAGTATTCAACAAATGGGCTGTGTATGGGAAAATGGAAGGTCAAAGCAGTAAATTATTATGCCCCTCAGGTGTATACTTTGAGAAGAAAAATACTTTCATCTAGATGCCCCATTAGACAGCTGGGAGCAGCTATCCAGCTGGTACATCTGGATAAACTAAAAATAATATAAGAAAGTTAAGAGGAAGCAAAACATCAGATTTCAAAAGGTATATAAAACAGTGGTAAATCTAGCTCAGAGATTAAGGGGTGAGAATTTAAAGCACGAGAATAGATTGGGTGGGAAGAGCAATTTAAAGGGAAAAATACAGATGTGCACCAAAAAAATTGAGCAAGGGACAGAGAAGTCAGTGAAGAGTTTTCAGGAATAAAACGTACAAAAGGCAAATGGGTGGAAAAATGGTGACATATACTGGGAGAGTAATATAAGGGAGATTACTATAAAGGAAAAAGGAGGAAGGATAGGTGAGTGGGAGGGAAGGAACTGTTGTAATGAACAAAAGGAAAATTAGGTATAGGTTGGGTGTAATTTGAAGAAATTCAGAAAAATATGGAGTATAGAAAGGAGACTGGTTATTTCACAGAGATGCCAACAAGCTTGTGAAGGGAAGATATAAGATGAAGGGAAAAGCAAAAGGACATGGGAAAATATTAAGAGGAGGGGAAAAGATGCAGAAAAGTAGGATAAGAGAATATAAAAGTGTTCGGGAGAAAGAATAGCCCGTACAGCAATGGAGATGTTGAAATGTATAAAAGAGCCCTAGGGAGGTGGACTTCTGGTATGGTACCTTGCTATATTAGTTGCACTGAGTGTATCCTCCTTCACCCTATTAACATTTTTTTAAATCTTAGTAGTGAAGTGCACATTAAAGAACATGCCTCGCACTCTGGATGAACGTCAATAAAATGGAAAGGTTCCATCAAATAAGTCAAATTGGGAAAGGGTCATGGAGAAGAAACCTACTCGTCAGTTCATAGGAGGTTAGTAGGCTAATATCCCTAGGTCCTTTACAAACCTAGCCATGTTATGTCCATTTTCCCTAATTGACCTTGGTTAGATGGTCATTATTCACACAGTGAGTCTATGATCAGCATTGACTGCCCCTGTCCATGAGGGACATAGGTGCCACCTCCAGTGTGAATTTATGGTCTCCCATCCAATTGTCTAGGTTGTGCTTGAATAGGGTTATTAAGGACCTCTGCTCCTCATGAACTTAAGAGCTTATTCCAGAGGAGCAGTAATCTCTGGGAGATATATCTGTCTCCCCAGGATGTTCTGTTAATGTCACAGGCTAGGTTGAGATCCATGGAATGACTGACTCTTGTCCCATTTGATTTGTGGATGTGCAGCATTTCCATTAGGACAGGGTCAGAGACTCTTAGCAGCCTGTAGGATACAGAGTACGGTGACAGGGCTTTCAGTCTTTTCATGGAGGTTATGTTTTGGAGGCCCTAAATTTTCTTGGTGAGAAACCTCTGTGGTCTCTCCAGCTGCGGCAGGTGTCTGGTGAAGTACATTCAACAGGGAGCACTGTACTCTATTTATTAGTGGTCTGATGAGGGTTGAGTACAAAGGAGTTATAATTTATTTTTTTTTATTTATCATTTGTTGACCATCTAACCAACATTCTTAATCTTGGATGTGATGCCCTTACTAATGACATGCGCAATCTAGAAGGTTTTCCTTACCACTATGGAAACATGATGATCAAAGTTTAGAATGCTATCAATCTATTTTCCCAAATCTCACATAACTGGGTTTGAGTTTAGGAGAGGGGTGCTGTCAGTATTGTAATTTACAGGGGCTTCCTCTTTGCCAAATGGAATAATAATGCACTTTTTGCATTCAGTTTTAGTCCATGGCATTGGCACCAATCATTTGTCTGTGTTAGCTCCTTTTGTAATATGTTAACATCACATGGAGACTCAATGATTGCACCCAGTTTAAATCATCAGCGAACTTGGTAAGCCAAAGGCCATTTACTTTTATCTGGACTTCTGAGAAATAGATTTCAAATAGTAAAGGGCCCAGCACAGATCCTTCTGGTAAGCCACTGGTAACTGGTTTACTGGTAGAGGTTGAATCCCTATCTTTGACAGTATGAGCCAGTTTGCTACCCATCTAGTGACATATGGGTTAGTTTCTCAATGATAACTGAGTGGGGGATTGTGTAAAAAGCCTTGGCTAAGTCAAGCTAGGCAGTATGTATTGTTTTTGCCTTCATCCGTGGTTTTGGTGACATTCTTGAAGAAGTCCACCAGGTTCAGTAAGTATGATCTACCCTTAACAAAGCCAAACTGGGTCGAGTCAAGAGATTGAAGGTCACCTATGTCCTCGTTGATAAGGTCCATGATGATTCTTTCCACGGAATTGCAGATATGGCTGCTTAGGCTTAAGGGTCTATAGTTTCCAGGGTTGGTTGATGGACTGCCTTTGTGCAAGGGGATTACTGTTGCTGTTCTCCAGTCTGCTGGAACAAAGCCAGTGCTTAGGCTGAAGTTAAAGAGAGTGCCAAGTGGTTCTGCTAGGTCTTGTTTTAGACTGTTTAGTAAGCAGCCTGTGATGTTATCTGGTCCCATTGAGGCCATGTTTTTTGGCCTTGGAGCGCATGGGTATGACCTGCTCTTTGGAGATACTAGGTCAGGTATGCTTTGGGGTATGGCTGGTTAGGACAGGGTGGTGAAGTTTGCATCAAATCTATCAGCTAGCAGGTTGGCAATTTCCTCAGGTTCTGTATGAGAGGTACTATCCATTATAAATTCAACACAAAGTTGGGCATTCCCTTTTAGATTTTAGATGTAGCTAAAGAATGTCTTATGATTATTCTTAGCTATGGGTGCTAATTTAGCTTCATAACTAGCTTTAGAGAACTTTACAAGATATATGATTTGCTTGTTCAAGCAGTGGTGGATATTCTTCTTCTGCTGAGTAAGTTACCTCTTATTCTTAGACATCAGTTTCTTCCTTTTGTAATATAACCTATTTGTACTTGAGGTCCACCAGGGTGGCCTGTTTTTTGGAAGGACCTGGTTTTGTATTTGGTCAGGTACAGCCAAGTATAGTATACAGTTGTTTAGGTGGTTATACAGGGCATTTGTGTACTCCTCTGCATAGCAGTCATTGTTGGCTGTGTTAGCAGGGGGTTGAAACATTTTATATCAACCCCTAGTAAGCTGTAGTTTGTTTTGGAAACATTTTTCATTTTTTTTGGTCCTGTATGTGTGTCAGGTCTGATCATTACTTCAAATGAGACAGATTTATTGTATGACCTTACCAGGGAGGGCAACATACAGAGGGTACTGCAGTGACTTCCCATGTTGGTGAGTAGTAAGCCTAGGATATCTGAACCCCTTGTGGGGGTGCAGACTACCTGTTCCAGGGCATGTCCATGAACCTTAGAGTTAGCATGTTTGTGCTCATGTATGTAACCCAGTCCATGGAAGGATAGTTGAAATCTCCCACAACCAAAGTGTTTGGCTGTATAGTGAGTGACTCTAGTAAGTCCAGGTAGGTGGTCTGCTTCTCCTGGTTCATGGTGGGGGACCTGTAACTAGCAGTTATGTAGTAGGGTGCTTTACCTATAGTTAATTGAACTTGAATTAGCTCAATAGATGCATATTGTTTAACCAGTCTAGAGGTGTATTTGGATTTAATGAAGATGGATACACCTCCGCCTTTGGTTCTTTCACACTTGTTTTGGGGTCTGATCATTTGGAAGGAATTGAAGCCTTGCATGGCCAATGTGCGGTCTAAGGCTTTGAATCATATCTCAGCGACTGCACAGATGTCAGTATCTTCCAAAGTGAGGAGTACTTCCAGGGAGTGCAGTTTCCTGTTTAGCCCCTAGCATTAAGCAGCATAACCTTGAGTTTGTCTCATTTGGATTTTTTTTTATATTGGAAATTTTGCTGTTTTGACATTGCTTAAAAAGGGGACTATGAGGGAAGCAAGCTCCTTTGCCAGTATCCAAAAGCCTAGAGGAGACAGGTGAAGACCATCTCTGTAAAGCAGCATGGTTTGTCAATCATGTCTCCTAGGCTGACAGATACCGGATCCCTCTGGGCTGACACCAGAAGCTAAGCCAATTGTTGAAGTCAATCATTTTTGTCTATATTGTGGCATCATCCTGAATGAAGGTAGAATGCTTCTTAGGGATAGGAACATACCTGCCTGGACACATAATCAGAAAGTTCAGTCATGTTTCATTTCATATAGTCCAGAGAGGTACATCTCAAGGTATTCACCCCAACATGTACTATGACAAAGTCATAGCATTAATTGTTATTGAGTGACTTAAGTGCATGTTTAATTTGATGGCTCCTGGTACCTGACAGGCAGCTGACCATGACCTTCTCCTTGTCCAGTCTGGTAAAGGGGACAGCTGTGTGTCTCATCATGGAGTAACCTATGACCAGGACCTTTGGTTTTGAGGCGTTTTGCCTGGCTTATTTGCTGAGACAATGGTGTGTGTGTTATGTGTAATGGATTCTATTTGCTTTACAGTGTGTGTAAGTGGTTTGCTTTTGGGAGGTCTCTGATCTTTTAGCAGGCTTCTATTGAGTACACCTGCACATGTGGGTTTGTGTGTTGTGACTTTGATTTGTGTGAAAGGTGATGTGCATGTTCTGACAACCTGTTTGATGCCCAGTTTGTTGTTATGTGAGAGAAATGATTCCAAAATCATGGTGTAATTACATCTCTCACATAGTGTCTTTGTTTTAGGAGTCAGGGGTTGTCAGTATACATGAGGCAATTACTACATTGCCTCAGGATACCCATGTCAATCAGGCTGGCTGGAGAAATGGTTGGAAACTGACCATCCATTATGGCAGTTTTTACCTTAACTACTATTGAGGAGTGAGCTAGTTTGACCATATTTTGCTCCAGGATTAACAAAGGGACTTATTCTATTGAAGGCTAGGGGTGAAAACTATGGAGATGCTTCTCGGTGCACAACTGAGTTTCCCACACTGTAGCAGGGAAGCTTGGGAGGCTTCACTAACAGATGTCTAGGTTGAAATTGTCCTTCAAGGCATTTGTATGTATACAGGGTACCAATGAAACCCATTGAGCAGTGT
Source organism: Protopterus annectens (assembly GCF_019279795.1). Classification (NCBI taxonomy): domain Eukaryota; kingdom Metazoa; phylum Chordata; order Ceratodontiformes; family Protopteridae; genus Protopterus; species Protopterus annectens. The sequence continues at coordinate 882,705,327 of NC_056728.1, read as the reverse complement.
GCAGCTACGTGGAAATGTAAAGCTGAAATACACATGAAATTAAATACTTTTAAGCTAAACTACCAATGGGAAAGCACAAAATGAGCTTTCCTCCAGTAATCACAAAAAAACAGTGCACCAGGGTGACACACAATAGCGTTTAATAGTACAAAAATAAAAAACTGAACAGAGGTAAGCGCTTTCACAACAGTCTTCATCAGACAAAGTTAAAATGCACTTCAGCTCTTAAATAACAGCTTAGTCATCAAGTAAGCAGAATCAGTGATGTCACAATTAGCTACTATTTAAAGAGACAGCAAAAAATATATATTGAGACAGCAAAAAAATATATATACATTTCTATTTTAAAACATATTATCTTAAAACAGTGAATATAAAATATATAAATGTAGATATTTCTAGTAGACCACTAAAAACCTTTTATAAACATAAGAAGTATATGTGTGTATATATATATATATATATATATATATATATATATATATATATATATATATTTATATATATATCACCATAAAAAATGTTAAGAATAAAATAAAACATGTTAAAATAAATCAATGCTTAAGACGTCTTGCTTTTAAAAAAGGGATTAAAGAAGAAGTCCCATTAAGCCCTGGATAGCGTTCAGCATCAAGTTTTAAAATCCATCTTTGCTCATGGCTTTCTGTAACATTTTCAATGTCACCTCCTCTCAAATTTCTATGAAAATGTTGTAAAACAAAGAATTTAAAAGAATGGGAAGCGTCTGTACGCATAACATGATTAGCAAGGGCATTAGATTGTTTATTATTTCTAATATCACAAATGTGTTCTAGAATTCTGTTTTTTAATGGCCTGTTAGTTTTGCCCACATAAAATGCTGGGCATTGCTGACAGAAACTAAAATAAACAACATCTGTGGTTTTGCAGTCTGAATACTGTTTAGAATGTAAAGTAAAATGCCTAATTGGATGTGTATATGTACTTTTGTTAAAAATATGGGGACAGGCACTACAAATTCTACAGGGAAAAGTACCCTATCTAGCAGATTTACTTGTGCCTTTATATGTATCTCTATTGCACAAGTGCTGCTTCAGTGACTTGTTGTTTCTAAAACTAAAATGATGGGTACTTCCAATTATACCAACCAGATTAGGAACATTTTGTAGTAAATGCCAGTGTCTCCTAATAATGTCGGTATATTGATTAATGTTACTAGCAAAGTGAAAAACAATTCTAAAAACATTATCGCCAGAAGATTCCATGTCTATATTACCACTATTAGTACTAGAATGAAAGTATGGTCTACATCTAGTGTGTCTCTGTTGCCAAGCATCAGAAATAGTTTGATCAATATCCCCTGCTTGATATCCCCTTTCCAAAAATTCTGTTTTTAGTTTTTTGAGAGCAGTAACTGCATCTTCGTCATTGTCATGTAATCTTAAAGTTCTAAAAACTTGGCCCTTAAGTACATTCCTGGGTATATGCCTAGGATGCATACTGGATTTATGTAATACTGTATTTTTTCTGGTGGGTTTAAAATAGATATTGCTGCTTAAATGATTAGAGCAGAACTTAGAGATATGTACGGCAAGAAAATTAATATCTGTTGCAGAAATCTGGTATGAAAATATCAAAAAGTTAGTAGTATTATGTAAATATTCCACAAAGGATACAAAGTCAGTACCATCACCTTTCCATAGCAAAAATACATCATCTACAAAACGTACATACCACAATACTTGTCCTAAGAATGGATTATTTACAGAAAGTATGTTTGTCTCTTCCCAGCAAACTAAAGCCAGATTGGCATAGCTGTTTGCACATGGTGTCCCCATCGCTACGCCAACTTTTTGCAAAAAGAACTGATCTTGAAAAACAACAATATTGTTTTCTAGTATTATTTCTAATAAGCTACATATTTGTTGAGTTTTAGTGCTGGTAAAACATTTATTAGCTGTTAGAAATTCTCTTATCATTTCAATACCCCAACAATTAGGTATGCTAGTAAAAAGAGATTCTATGTCCATGGTAACAAGGACAAATTCCGTATCTTCTGTTATACTGTCCATTTTGTTATGCAATCTTTCTAGGAACATCTTAGTATCCCTAAGTATTGTGTGACAATTCTCTAATAGGTCATGTAGATTACTTTCAACATATATGGAAAGGGGTTCAGTACACCAACCAGCTCCAGAGACTATGGGTTGCATTGGTGGAGTAGAGAGGTTATTATGAATCTTAGGCAACCCATAAATACTAGGAATAGTGGGTTTGTTAATATTAAAATACTTAAATAATGATTTGTCAATTAGGCCAGTGACTAATAGATCAAATAGCAAAAACGACACTTTGCCTATAATAGCATTTACAGTAATTTTTGAAATACATTGATATGTATCTGAGTTAAATAAAAGTTTTTCCATTTGCTAAACATATAGCTCTTTGTCTAAAATGACTATGCCACCACCTTTATCAGATTGTTTAAAAACTACAGAATGTAAATTTTGTAATTCATGTAAGGCTCTCTGCTCTTCTGGAGTTAAGTTACAAAAAGAATAATTAAAACTAGAAGAAGCATATGTATCTCTGAAAGCAGTTTCACAAACATTCATAAATCTTTGAATATCTGATGGAATAGGTGGAATAAATATACTGGGTTGCTTATACATATTATGTGTGTTATTATTTGTATTCGTTGGAAACAAACATTTCAAAGCTAAATTTCTACCTAGTAACCTTAAGTCCTTGAGCATTTCTGTAATATCAGCTTTCCTTGCAGGTATAAAGGATAACCCTTTATTTTGTAATTTAAGCTGATCTGCATCTAATTCAAAAGAAGAAATGTTAACAACCAGACCTGAATTTACATACGTCTCTTTTTGTGGAGGGGAACCGTTCCCTCTGTTTGATTAATTCTGAATATCTGTCCGTTGTTGGGAAGGCTCTTGGCATGATGCCTGAATGGTAATGCTGTCTCCAGAGTAAAATCGTTTTTCTTGTCTTTGTCTAAAAAAACACTTGCTTCTCTTTTCGTGTCCAAAGAATCAGAACCACATTAGTAGAAGTATTTAGGTCATGCGATGTTGCTTCTGGCGCTGACGAGTGAAAAGTCTTTAATTTGTTTTTAGGTTTAGTCCCATTGCTGTTTAAGACTTTATAGTTATCATTTATTACAGTTGAAGTTTGGTGGACCTAATTGCTAGCATTAGTGTTCAGAGATTCTGTTGTTACTGCGGTCTGAGTGATTGGAAGACCGGAAGTAGAGCCGGAAACTGCATCTGGGGTTGTATTTTCGTTTAAAGTCCTGATATCATTATTGAGCATAGAGTTGCTAGGTTTTGCATTCAGAATAACTTTAGTTGTTGTAATTGATCCAGCTGAAGCGCTAGGAACAAAACCAGGAACAGCAGCTCGAGCTGCATAAGAGTTTGAGTCATTATTTACATTAGGCACATTGTTGGAAGCAGTATTGCTTTGAAAAGATCTTGCATTTGGTGTATTATTGAAAGCAATATTGCTTTGAGAAGGTCTATTTATATTTTCTCTCGGCCATGAGAATACATTGTTTTTAACAAAGTCCAATTTGTCCCTGTTCAATTTAGATAATTTAGTTGTCTGAAGCTTTCTTTCATAAGTAACAATATTGTCCTGTAGCTGACTCATTTTGTTAATAGTGATTTCACATGGAAAATCCTCAGTAATTTGTGTTTCTAGGGCAATGATTTGTGACTTAAGCTGAAATTCAATAGGTGTAAAAAATTCTAGAAGCAGTTCCATATATTTAGCACTAAATTGTAAATTAAGCTCTTGCCATCTGCGGAGTAAATCTGGATAGGTTTCTCCATACGTGGGTATATTTAAAATTCTAAGACCACAAGGTATTACCTTAGCTTCCAGTGAAGACTGTAGATGCAGACGTTGCCATTGGAGCCTCTTATATTTATAGGTTAAGTTTTCCAAAACTTTATATTGTTCAAGAAACTCTGGTAAGCGTTGAGTATATAAAGTATCATCACATGCAGTGTGTAAATCCATGTTTAACAGTGGATTAATTGGAACATCCAAGATATTTAGGAAAGGATGATATTGTCCATTTCTGGATCTTTCAGTTGAGTTAGTCTCCATAAACGTGTGTGTCCCTTAGCCGAATAAAAATAGAGAAAACAAACAAAGAAACGGCTGCGGGTAAGACCAAGGTGAAAAAAATGGGAATAAATACAAAAAAACAGTGCACCAGGGTGACACACAATAGCGTTTAATAGTACAAAAATAAAAAACTGAACAGAGGTAAGCGCTTTCACAACAGTAGTTGCTTCATCAGACAAAGTTAAAATGCACTTCAGCTCTTAAATAACAGCTTAGTCATTAATTAAGCAGAATCAGTGATGTGATGTGATGTGATGATCAGCTGAAATACACATGAAATTAAATACTTTTAAGCTAAACTATCAATGGGAAAGCACAAAATTAGCTTTCCTCCAGTAATCGCCAACTCAGATGAGGCTCAGACTATGCACTTCTGCCACAATTGTGCAGTCAGGGCCCTGCTAATGTAAGACAGCTGGAATAGTTCTCAAGTGTAACAGTAAGGCAAGATTCAGCAGATCTTAAGCTAGTCTATGCTATGTACAATCCACTTAAAGCAGTAGAGCAGCTTTTTTAAAGTGTAGAAAAATACAGCAAAAATCAGCAACATAAAGCAGCCAAATGATAAAATACAGTCAGCAAAGTGCAAAGGAAACTCACAACATACTTATTTTTTTGACTTTAGCAGTAGATGCTTTGGATTTCAGTGGATCTCTCCAGACTTCTGGCAAAAGTCGTCAAGCATTGAGCAGCTCTGGTTAAAAAAGGGTAAACCCTTGCAAACATGAGGCTTAAATACAGATGTAATTAAACACTTTTAAGCTAAACTACCAATGGAAAAACACACAATGAACTTTCCTCCAGTAATCACCAACTCAGATGAGGCTCAGACTACACACTTCTGCCACAATGGTGCAGGCTGGGCACTCCTAATGTAAGATGCCTGGAAGAGTGCTCAAGTGTAACCATCTAGTCTATGCTATGCTATGTGCTAGCTACTTAAGGCAACAGAACAGCGTTTTAAAGTACAAAATAAAATACAGTAAATATCAGCAAAATGAGGCAACAAAATGATAAAATACAGTCGGCAAAGTGCAAAGAAAACTCAAAAAGTACTTTTTTTTTTCGATTTTAGCAATGGAGGCTTTGGATTTCAGCAGAATCTCTACAGACCTCTGGCAAAAGTTGCAAATGTTGAGCAGCTCCAATTAGATGACCTGTGGTGGTACTGCCCTCTGCACAAACTGACAACTATTTGAGCAGCTGTGAACAGTGGGAGACCATGGAGAGCATTTTCTATAAAGGATTTTAAACTGGAGAGGTTTGCTTATATACTAGAAATGGGGGAACTGCATTTGCACAAAATCTTTTATACCATCAGGATGAAAGACTTCTAAACAGTTAATCCCTCAGGCCAATCAGATAAAAACACAATAAACTTTAAACCAGCTTACCACTTGGATGGACTGAATTCAGCTCTGCTCTCGCTCCTCCTAATGTAAAATGAACTTGTTCTGGAGCACAACTGCAGTGCCAAATGCTTTACAGAGTTCCAGCAGTATCAGGAATCCTTGGAAATAAGTTCACTAACCCTGAGAAATGTTCAGCAAAATACAGAACAAAGTGAACAACGTAGCAGTACAGCAACAATCAAATAGTGTTTCTTTAGCAAGTGCAGGCTAAAAAACAGTAATAAATTCAACAAAATCAATAAATGCAGCACAGATAGCACTGAGACAGTAACAGCAACTGCAAAAAAAAAAAAAAATACTTATACAAGCCTTGTAGGTCCAGGTGGTTCTAGAAGCAATACAAGTCTTGTAGTGACAGGTGTCCAAGCCAGGCACAGGGAAGCTCTGAATAAATGAACACAATCTCACAAAAATGTAAATCTTTTATAACAGCAGGATGAAGCTGAAAGTGAGATGGTTGACTTAGGGCAAGTGGCTTGCAGACAGAAGGATGTGGGGTCTCTGAGTGACAAGGCAGATAAGTTGTATGCAGAAATGGTGAGAATCGGAGACTCCTTTATTCAGTACTTGAAAAGAAAGACATGAAGTTGGAAGAAGTGGAAGGGGCATTGAATACCTTGTTGGATGCAATAAAAAATACAGGCTAGAAAGGAAAAGTTGGGAACCACAAAAGAAGGCTAAGAGAAGAAACTATAGGAGCATGAGGATGGGGAAAGAGGGAGAATCTTCAGCTGACAAATGTACCAGAGTACTCCAAAGGAAGGGACTGCCAGCAATTTATAACAGAGCAGTTCAGCACATAGGCCTCTCAAGAGAAGAAATACTACTAGATTGAGTACACATCTCTCACCCTCTTAGAACAAGAAATCTGAACAAAGCTATCAATAACAGGGGGACAAAGGTCCAAAAATAGGGACACTTTTTAAACATTACTCTTACAAACTTAGAAAATTGATAGAATAACAGATTTTGCATTAGCATGAATTTTCTGAAAGAAATGAAGTGTAAAACTCAAATGCTTGTCATTATTTTCTGACTTCAACCCTCAAGAATGTGCAAATGATTTTCCAGAAAACTACAATTTTATGAGAAATGGACCAAAAATATGAGGCAAAAATCTGGTCATTCTGCAAAAATCTGTACAGTTGAGAGATATGTTCCTATGAAAATTTGCTTAGTACATATTAATATCTTACTTGCATATTATTATTCTGTGGAGCTTTTTTCCCCGGGCCTCCGCTGAAAATGGACATGTATCCAGTTGGAATCTCCCAGTCAACAAATATAAAATAAAATAAATAAATAAATAAATATGGGAGTGCACCTAGCCTGCACACCAACAGGACTAGGAAGGAGATTCCAGAGATCCATTATAACAAAGGTACAGAACTATTTCCTTAAGGAGCAATTACTGAGCAAGCTTTGGCAGAAGGGAAAACATTTAAGCCAGCAAAAGGTATTTGTAGATCATGATTTTTCTTTGTCTCTAGGACTTTAGAGAGTCAGTTTATCCCTTTCTTCAATGTCTGCAAGCAAATGAATCTGGACTTCAAACTAGTCTACTGAATGACACTGAAGTTGTTTTTTTCCCCCACAGAGGGTTAAGTCCTTCACAAATCTGGACTTAGTAGCAGCTGAAATGGACAACTATGAACAATTTGGTGAACAAGAGAGGGGAAAGGGAATGGACTTGGTGAAAAAGTGGGAGGGTCAGAAACAGGGAACTCGATAGAGAGGTGGCCCATTAAACCTTTTCCTGTCTTTAAAAGAAAAAATATAAGAGTAACAGAAGAAGGCTTCAAGGCAAACCTGAAAGATTAGAGATTGATTAACAAGCAGGGATGAGGAATCTATATGTTATGGGAAGAGGAGAAAGATATAGAAGAAGCAAGTTAAGTCCAACTCCTATTCCTGGTGAAAGAAGAGACTACCAGAGAGAGAAAAATCATGGGAGTTTTTTTTTTTTTTTTTTTTAATACTGAAACAAGAGACCAGATTAAGGGTCAGCAACTCGACTAGGGCAGTGTCAGCTGAAATTGCTGCAAACGCATCAACAAGGCATTAATATTTGGACTGTTTCCTCTTCAGTTTGATCTTATTAAATCATACTTAATGATAAACAGACTATCTGAATGCCAAAGACAATAGATTGCTAATGATTAGCTAATGTAAAAGCTGTAAGTAGAACTATATTAATGTTCCACTTAAATAGTTTTTTTTTTCTTTTTTAAATGCTATATTATAACACTGTTTGTGGAGGTAGTGCCTTAAGGGGAGGGGAAGTAATATAAGAATGTAATCCTGTTGCTGTAATGAGTGAAGATTCATGTGTCATGAAGTCCTGAAAAGCAAAAGGGCCAACAAGTACAGGATTTGTAAACCAGCCTGATATGGCTTCCCAAAGAAAAGTAAGAGAATCTCACCACAGTACAGGGAATGGAGATTAGGATGGCATCCTTTCCCACTAGTTAAGACAACTAGCTGTACTAGGTAGGAAGAGGAACAATGTTACTGTGATGAGGGGGGATTGTTGACCTCTAGTGGAATGTGGTAATTCTAGTCACATGGTTGGGGTGAAAAAAATAGTATTGCACATGCCTGAAGTGATAATTTAGGGGTATTAAGGAAGGGTTGATTCAGCTACTTAAAATATACTTGCCAGCACTATGTAGACAGAGGAATGGTGTTACACAAACTAACATGGAACAGGGAAAGTATGACTACTGTGAAAGGAAGATGAGAAACAAAAGATAAGAAGCATTAGAAAGAAACATAAAAAAGAAGAGGGAACAATAAGTTGAAGGTTAGGAAATAAGACATTTAATAAATAAACTTTGGAAGAGAACAGTTAGGATAAACAAAACAAAGGGTGAAGGGTGGAACATGGATGATTTTTTGGTAAAGGCATGGGCAGCAGCATTGTTGCATTGCTGTTTAGGTTGTATGATGCTTTTAAGTTCTTAAGAGAAATTCAGCTGCCATATACAATAGGTTTAGTTAAGGAATTAATCAGCACAACATGAAAGATATAAAAAACTAGTGCATTGTCAAGAAGAGGTGAGAAACTGATTAGGACAATACTACAAACTCAAGGTAGGTATGATACACATATTGTCCTGGAATGTTAATGGTCTTGTAGATGACAAGAAAAAAGATGGGATAATTTACTATATTGGTAAGTGCAACATAGACATAGTGATGCTTCAGTAATGTTCATCCAAAGAAATACTGGTCTGGGGTTTATACAGAGGCTACAGAAGGCAGAAAAAGAGGAATCATTATTTTAACTAGACAGGGATCCCATCTAGAATTGGATGAGATTGAGAGAGATAACAAAGTTGATATCTTTTAGTAAGGGGACATTGGGGAAGCAACAGGCTCACAATGGGGAATGTGTATTTACCACCTAAGACTACAAAAAAGGATATGAGACACATTTTTAATGAAATTATCAATTTCCACCAGGGTATTCTGTTGCTGGGGGGGTGGGTGACATGAATGTAATGATAAGCAGGCTTGATGTCAGTGGGGGTCCTAGGGCTAGGAAGGCTATGTTGGAAGGGAAGTATATGCTGCGGTTTTGTCAGACATTTGGCAGGATGGACATGGGGAAACTTATCCCTGGAGAAAAGACATTCACACACTATACAGACAGTTATGGACACTAATCCAGGATAGATACATTTTATATTTCAAGTTAGCATATACATTTGGTCAAGAAGATGGCAACACACCACAAATTACTGTCAGATCATGTGCCACTAGAGTGTGAGGTGGGGGGAAGAAGTCAATTAACAAGGCACTGGATGGCAGGAATTGCCTGTTTGACAAACAGACAAAAGCAGTTAGTTCTCCAGGCTGAATTTGTTAGGCAACAGAAAGCATCTAACAAGAGGCTGAAAAAACATTGCATAGATGGGATGAAATAAAGAAAACAATTAGAAAACTTGTAGAAGAGCAATAGCAAAGGTAGCAGGTGGTTCATAGGTAGGTACTAGGCTATCGGCCCAAGGGCCTACATAAGCCTAGCCAACAAGGTTCCCTGGCTTACACCACCCAAGAAAGATATTTCCCTGTGCCACTGTCGAGCAGAGACACAGAAGTGGGCGTATTTCCTATTTCCCATCCACTCAAGATTTTTCTTGAAGAGTGCTAATGAAGACCTTTGCTTGACATAGATGGGTAGCCTGTTCCAGAGTATGGGAAGTCTCTGGGACAGGAATCTATCACTCCAGCATGTCCTGCTTATTGTGGTGGCAAGGTTTAGGTCCCTAGACCATGTAGCTCAGAGGGACTGGGATTTCTTTAGGTGTATCATGTCCAACAGCTCTGGGTTTGACATAGCTTTATATGTTAGGCAGAGATCATCTCAGAGTAGGCAATATGCTATGGAGTAAAGCTGGAGTTTTTTGAGGCGGTCAGTGTAGGGCATTTGTTTTAGGCCAGTAATCCTCTTTGTGAGGTACTTCTGTGGCCTTTCCAGCTACTGCAGATGTCTTGTGAGGTACATTCCAAAAGGGGTGTTGTACTCTATAATGGGTCTAATGAGCGTCAAGTAGAGGGGAACAATGACCTTTTTTCCTGGATGAGAACCCTTTTATGATGAGGTGTGCCACATAGAAGAACATCCTGACTACTGCGGCGATGTGACTATTAAAGAAGAGACTACTATCCACCTGGGTCCCAAGGTCTCTTATCACACATTCGGTGTTAAGTAGATTGCTGCCTATGTGATAGTTCATGGGTATAGAGTTTTTACCAAAGGGTATGACACTGCACTTTTTGGCATTGAGCTTGAGGCCATGGCTCTAACACCAGGCATCTGTCTCAGCGAGGCCCTTCTGTAGGATGTCCACATCATTTTGGGACTTAACTATGGCTCCTAGTTTGCAGTCATCTGCAAATTTCATTAGCCAGAGGCCTTCTGTGTTAGCCTGTACTTTAGAGAAGTAGATACCAAACAGGAGAAGTCCCAGGATGGAACCCTGTGGTACTCCACTTGTCACTGCTTTGAGGTCATATTTGGAGTCTGCAACTTTTACAGTGTGGGTTCTGTCAGTGAGCCTGTTGGCAATCCATCTTGTGACATAGGGATTTATACCTAGTTTAGTGAGTTTAGCTATAATTCCAGAATGGGGGATGGTGTTGAAAGCCTTGGCGAGGTCAAGATAGGCTGTGTGAATCACCTTACCCTCATCTACGGCTTTGGTGACTGCCTCAAAGAAGTCAATCATGGATGACGATATTTTGTAGAACAAAATTACAATTAGATGGATATATTTTGGAAGTATTCCCCAAATTACAAAAAATGCTAGCTAACAGGTTGAGAGAAAGGAGTATATTACAGTTAAGAGATTTTCATAGCAATCAATTAACAAAAGGCAAGATAGAGACAGGGGAAATCTTTTAAATGATTCTATGAAGACGTATAGACAGAGCAGGAGGATGAGCCTATGTGGAAGCAGGCAGTTAAAGAATACTTGATAGGAGTAAATTTAAATAAAATTAAGAAGAGGAGGCGCAGATGCTAATTGGGCAAATTACTAGACAAGAAATAGATGAGAAACTGACAGAGAAATCAGCTGGGAAATCACAGGACTGGGCTGGCATTCCAGTAGAAATCTGGTGACTAGTGTGCCAGGATGTCATTGAAGGATGGTGCAGATTATTTAATAAAGTGCTAGAAGAAAAAAAATCCCATTATTCTAGAAAGAAATGGCAATCTTATTATTGCCCAAGGATGGAAAAGACCTGACAAGTCCAGGCTCCAATAGGCCCACTGTAGTCTTAAATCATGACTATAAGTTCTTTACATCTATAATAGCAAGACAAATAGCAAAAATTTGAACATGCATAATTAGCTTAGATCAGTGTTTTTTTTTTTTGGGGGGGGGCAAACATTTCATCTTATTATATTAGTAAATACAATACACAAAGAAGTAGAAGCATCCAAAAAGCCACTCCTGATAGTGGGACTGGATGGCAAAAAAGGCCTGTGTTAGGGTCCATTCGTTTTTTTTTCTTTCTGGGAAATGCTAAAAGTGTTTGCCTTTCCTTAAGAATTATTTTTACTGTTTAAAGAGATATATAAGGGTACCTGTGCTTGATTAAGGGTTAATGGGAAAATTGTCCAAAGGATCTTAGTTAAGAAGGGGACCAATCAAGGGTGTCATTTATTTCCACTGTTCTTTGCCCTGTATCTGGAGCCTTAGTAAGCAAAGATTAGGAACTTGGAGATTCATGAGTGGCAAGAGAAGATTAAAGAATTCAAGCTGGTGATGTTTGCAGGTGATTTTCTAGTACTCTTAACAAACCTAGATAAGGATGTGGGAAGATTGTTCCGGATGCTGAGGCATTTTGGAAAGAGAGGTGGTTATGGCATTAATGAGAAGAAAACTAAGTTCATCCCAATTAATTATTGTCCAGCCTGACAGATGTTCCAAGATCTTTCAATCCTATCTGGTCATCATAAGATGAAATACTTTGGGATATGGATTGTGAGGCATACTAATGACTCCCCAGGAGACACCTGATCTGAGATTTAAGATATGATACAAAGCCTAATAAGGAAATGGGAAACGGTTAAGGTATATATAGATCAAAGAGTGTTGGCTGTACTACTGTTTATAGTACCACTTTTTTTGTATTTTGGGTGAGCATTTCTCTTTACCCCAAACAAGGGTAGATGTAAAGTGTTGACAAAGCTAATTTCAACCTTTTTGGGGGATGGATGCAAATCCAGAGAGAACTGGTAAATGTTAAGCATACCTCATAAGGAAGGTGGATTAGCAATGCCAAATTTGCAAGAATATCATGTGGCCATACAACTGAGGTTAGGGTACTATCCACAAGACAAAATACATTCAGCTAATTGGAAAGAATAAGTCCTAGACAGCAAAAAGAAAATTTAGTAGTAAAAAAAAAAAAACAGGAATTTGGGTAGTATTTACTAATACAACACGAAAAGATAGCTAGAAGTATCAGTTGAAAAGCCTGCTCAAAGTGAACACCATAAAAAAGTGAGTAGGTGATGTGAGATTGAATAAAACCCTATAAGAAGGGAAGCCACTTACCAACCTGGATTTAACTATTACTAAAAACTGGTTGCAAAGAAATAAGGAAATATATTTTTGGGAACAATTAAGAAAAAGAAACAGAAGGAACACATGGGATGAGGAATATGTGCTGTCCCCAAATAACTGGAAGCATATAATATATCAATAGGAAGATAACGGTATCTAGGTGGGAGAGAGATCTGAATACAACACGGTTGATGGAACACTGTTTGAAGATGTGTGAGGTCCCATTAAAAGTAACCAAGGCAAGAAAATGTAAAATCTTTGGATGTAAATGCCTACACAAGTCTTTTTATATTTTTAGTAAACTGAGTATGTTCCTAATATCCAATGTTAGTTATTGGAGGGGATGGACAACGGTGATGGGAGATTGGAGGCATAGTTTTTTCAGGCTGTACTACATCATTTTCATTCTGAGTCTTTTGGTTGAGAGAGTTTGTCTGTTAATGTGAGACAGATGAAGCAGAGTAGCTATTAAACTATATCTGGAAGCCAGCTAGCCGGGCTCCAGAAAGGAAATGGTAGCTCTGTTATAGCTAATCTCCCAAAAAGGGATAAATAGGAGATGGAAGTCATTAGAAACTTCAGCACTGGAGGAGGTAAAATGCTATTCACATGGCTAAGGCAACAGGAAGAACAAATGCAGAAAAGGAAGAAAAGCAGATATCACAGAAACACGTGGAGGTTGCAGCACATGGCCATGGAGTAAAATACAAAAAATATACACAGCTGGGGGTACACTAAAAGGGCCATTCTGAGGCTGGACACCAGGAAAGAATGGAATTTAAAAAACAATAATCTGAAGATGTTTTAAGTTCAAGCACTGGCTGGTCAGTTAGTTGATTTGTACACTAAGGAAAGCTGCATTAAGTGGATTACTCACTAAAGTTAAACAGTAAGATTTTTTTATATGTAAACACAGAAATAATGATCCGACCAGTTACCATTTAAGGGTTAGAACACCATGCATGAGGTTTATTCTGAAATACTGTATTGGAACAATGTTTACAATACAGGGCAACTTTTTAATTAGTCTAGACAGTGGGGGAAGACTGTCTCTGGGAAGATGTGTTGGGTATGATGAGATTCTTAAACAGGGTGGGGCCATTTGGTGATTTTTATTTGACAGATAAACGTACAGAAAGAACAGAACTCTGGGATCCAGTTGATAGTGTTTATGCCATATTAGTGTACAGATTGTACAGAACTCTTTGATCCAGTTAATAGTGTTTATCCCAGATTAGTGTACAGATGGTAAAGAACTCTGGGATCCAGTTAGTAGTGTTTATGTCAGATTAGTGTACAGATGGTACAGAACTCTGGCATCCAGTTGGTAGTGTTTATAGGTTCATAGGTTGGTACTAGGCTATTGGCCCTAGGACCTTTGCAAGCCTAGCCATATTATTTATGCCAGATTAGTGAACATACAGAACTCTGGGATCCAGCTGGTAATATTTATGGCAAATTAATGTACAGATGGTACATAACTCTTGTAAGGGCGCAAAACAATAGTTGGGCTTAGATATCATGCTGCCTACAGTGTGATATGGCAAATGCACTTCAGTGTCATATGTGGTAGATATGTTGGGTATCTAAACAGATATGGGAGATGGCCACGTCAATCTGGAGTGAGATATTTCAGAGGTAGATTCCATATTCTTGGCAATTCTTTCTGTCTGGAATTGAGATCACAAGTAGGAAATAAAGTAAAGTGAAAGAGAAAGTTTGGAATTGCAATAGTGGATGGGGAAGTTATGGAGAAATTAGTGGAAGCACAGAAAGAAGGGAGTAGAGTGGAATACACAGAAATGGGAACAAACAGGTGGATGAGTAGGATGGGACAAGGCAATGGAGAACGGCTGGAGAGATGATGTAAGAAATGGATCGTAATAAAACAAGGGAAAGATGAAATATAAATGTAAAAATAAAAAGGGCAGTGATTATAAGCTGTGAGAATAGTTAAGGGATAGGATGTAAACAAAGGAAATGCAACAAACTGAATATTAGTAAATGGAAAGAAAATTTTGAAAAGCAAGAGCATGTGCTTTATTAAGGAGGACTAGAACTTGAAAATGGTGTAATGGAGGTTAATGAGGTAGATTGTTTTACAAAATGATCCAATACAAACTGTGTTAGTGTAATATGCTTAATGTTTTGTTTAAAGTTTATGAGTCTTGCTTATGGAAACTAACATAATAATGTGAACATCTTGATATGTGTTGAAAAATGTGTAAATGTGGAAAACAATACAAATTGTAAAGATATAAAAATGCTACGAAAAGAAGACTGGCAAGGCAGACTGTTATTAATGCATCTTAATCAAATGTATCAAAACAAGAAAAAGTAACCGATTGTAATTTAATTTCAACAACATAAAAATATCATAATGCTTAGAAGGATTTTGGCACACTAAACCAAGTATAAAATGAATGAGTTTAATGTCTCTGATTTCTGTTCTTTGATATTAAATTAATCTCTGACCCACATAGGAAATCACCACAGGTGTCGTTTCTGCTTTTGCCCTGGCAAAGATTCAAGCTGTTGTGAATTTTCTATTTTCTTAGCAGTTATTCAGCTATGGAGTTTGCTATGGTCTACACAGTCAAAAGCTTTAGAGAAATAAAAAAAAAGCAAAGTTAAAGTGATGTGAAATGCCCTGCTTTCTCTGTTTTTCAGTGGATGTTGACAGTTTGATCTCTGGTGCCTCATCCCCTTTTAAACCAACTTGTACATCTGGCAGATCTCACTCCATATATTGCTGGAGTTTAGCTTAGACAGTATTGAACATTACCTTGATAGCATGTGAAACAAGTGCAGCTGTTCAATAATTTGAGTGCTCTTTAGCATTGCCTTTGTTTTTGGGATTGGGGTACAAATTTACCTTTTCTAGTCCAATCAGTCCAATGAGCACTTCTGTGTTTTCCAAAATGGTGAGAAATTCAAAACAGCATTGAATCAGAATAAAACATTTACCCCAGGATTTAATAAAATCTCTGTAGGCACAGTGTAGAGCCTACATGGAATATATCCATGTACACGGCCACAGTCCCCCCTCAGCAGCGCACCATGCATATTAGTGATGGTGCACTGCCGAGGGAGAGCTGAGGAACATGGATATTGAATCAGTATAGGGAGATGTGTAGTGGCTACCCATGGCTGCAGATGAGTATGAGTCTCCCTGTAATGCTCCCCACCACTGTTGTAATTTTGTGAAGTGTGTCAAATGTAATAAATGTCATTTTTATTAAGTTTTAATGTTTTTTTTTATATATTTTAACTGCATGTTTGTGTGGCTTGGAGTGCAGCAATGTCAAGCTGTGCTCACATATAGACAGCTGACACCTGCCAGACATCTAAAAATAGTAACCGGAAGTAATTAATTATCATAATTATATTTTTTTCTTTTTTTTTTTTTAATTGCTTTTGCATGGCGTGGAGTGCAGCAGAGCCAATTGGAGCTTATACATTTATAGCCAGAACATGCCAGACATCTAAAATTAGAAACTGGAAGTAATTAATTTATTTATAGATGTGTTTAAGCATGTTTGCATGGTGCGGCACGGTGCTCAGCAACGTTAACAGCCTAGTAGTATATGTGAAGGTGTACTACTTTTTATGATACCCAACTAGCTACATGGGTAGAGCTATGGTCTTATATTTAGTTGGTCCTGGGTTCAAATCCATAACAGGCAGAATGTCTGTAAATGAATGTACTATTTTTGTGTAATGCCATTAAACCAGTGTGAATTTTGGCACTGCTGCAGTTTGTTAAGCAGTGCTCATTCATGCTAAGCAGTGCATAAACATGCTAATGGCTACCAATATTTGTGCGGTGCCAAGTCTCACTAAAACCACAATTCTGTGAGTTTTAGTGAGGCTTAGCACTAAAACCACAGTTCTGTGAGTTTTCTTGCTGCTTGGCATCACTTAGCTGGTTTGCATGTTGCTAAATGACACAGAGCTTTTTTAAATGTTGCTCAATGATGTGTAAAGGCGGGAAAACAGCCTTTATTAATGCCAATAGGTGGGAATTCTGTATCATTTATTGGAGTTCAATCAACTGTTGATTTGGCTGGTAGTGTTGATGAAGGTGTGCACCTTCAGGTGCAGAGGTGGGGTATTCAGGAGTCCAGAGTTATGGTTGGGGTCCTTGTTAAAACCCATCAACCCTTGCTGATGCAGGGAGGATTCCAGGGCTTGGAGTGTAAGGCACATGCCTGGGACCATTTAGCCAGGGAACTCACCAGTTTTACTTGTATGCCCTGCACAGGTGAGCAGTGTTGTCTCTATCATGATGACATGAAAAGGAGAAAGAGAGGAGCCTTGGACACATGAGTCCAAGAGGCAAGAGCAGGAAATGCCAAATAAATATGTAAGTAATTTTACCTCTGTTTTACTAATATGCAAGCTGAATGTCTGCAAAACTGGTATGCGCAATAGTAGGCTTCTCTCCCAACAGCTGCAGCTGAGAAGGCTCTCGATGTTGAGTCCTATGCCAGACACCTGGCCAGGTTGTGCCATGAGCATGGTAAGTACGGATTTAGTATGCTAACTGTAGTGCAATAAGCAATAAAGAGTAAAGCATTTACTGCAATCAAGTATAAACAAGAAAAACTGTATTGCAATAAATTGTCAAGTAGAACTATAGTGCAATAAATAGACAATTACAGCTATAGCGCAATACATGAACAATAACTGATGTTCAATAAACAACAAACAATACAAATAACAGTAAGAAAAATGGTGCTCAGCAAGATTGTGTTGTCATAATCATTGCAGTAAAGCTGTTTGCATTGATTGTCTATGGTAAGGTTGCTGTAGTCAAGTGCAACACTGTAATAGCCGTACAATGCAAAATTAATGGTCTGCAAACTGTACTGCTTAACTCATAGTACTGTTCAAGGCTGTCTGCAGGCCAATATCTGTCACATAATGCTCTGTGTTCCTCCTACTTCAGGTAATAAAGGTATATGGGTGAGGTAGCCCACTCCATGGACATATATTGTGTGTGTACTTCACAGATATTTCAAAGCAATAACATTACAAAATGTTCACCGGCATTGTTGATACTAAAATAAAGCTGTTTTAATATATGCAGTACGGTTGTATTCCATGCATGTGTGTTCTACTGTCAGTGCAGTCAATTATAACACTGTAATAGTTCTAGAATACAAA
This sequence comes from Protopterus annectens, assembly GCF_019279795.1. Classification (NCBI taxonomy): domain Eukaryota; kingdom Metazoa; phylum Chordata; order Ceratodontiformes; family Protopteridae; genus Protopterus; species Protopterus annectens. Next base: position 882,687,536 of record NC_056728.1, on the reverse strand, counting down.
AGGAATGCCCTGTAACATGTATTGCTCAACTCATAGAATGGTTCAATGTTATCTGTAGCACACCATCAGGCACTTAATGCTCACATTTTCTCTCTCCCCAAGATCAAAAGATGCATGAGTGATGTAGCCCATGCTATGAGCAGATATTGTGTTTAGATCTCACAGAGTTTTAAAATCAATAAGACTAATGTGTTCACCAGCATTGTTGATTCAGAAATAAATCTGTGTACTTCCAGTATGGCTGTATTCCTTCCATGTCTGTACTAAGTTGCTACAGTTAATTATTACATTATTTGCAGATGTCCCCTGCAGTCACAGCTATTGGGTTCTACTCCCATGTCTAGCAGCTAAGGCACGACGGTTGTCTAGTTTATGAACTGTACACAAACATGTCTCTAAAGTGTCACAATTTCTTGTACTGTAATTAATATTGCGTAATCCATTTGTCACAGGATTAATACATAAATGACTACCTGGAATGCATAGTATTAGCAAATCTGCTTACAGAACATCTTGGTAGTTATACAAGTCCACATGATGTGCAAGTGTTCTGTCTAGTTGTGTACGTACATGTCTTGTTGCTCAGCCAGTATGGGCCAAGCAACAAGAAATGCAGGTACACAACTGCTTGAGAGGCATGTATGTGCTACATCACCTAGAGGAGAGTTGTAGTCACTGTACACAAAACTGACAATACACACCTGTAGAGTTAATATTACCACTGATTTCAGGGTATAATCTGCAGAGTCACAAATGGACTGTTTTTCTTTCGCTCCTCACCCCTTATCTGCATGTATTTAATATTGTTATGTATTATTATGGTTTACTATTAACATATTAACATATTGCGAAAATAACTATATTTTTGGAAATGTGTTTTACTTTTATTATGTGTTATTATGCTTTCATACTGACATATTGTGTTAAATTAACTGTTTTGTTGGCCTTATGCAGTTTACTATTGTTATGTGTTATTGTACTTTCATATTAACATAACTTGTTAAATTAACCGTGTGGTTGCCCTTATGCTTTAACGGTTACTGGCATGCAGTTAACATACTGACTGTTCTGTTATTTCATGTTGTATCATACATAGTACACATTGTTATGTATTTGGGTTAATTAATATGATATTCCATGCTGTTAACAATGATTTGTTCATGGCTAACCTCAACTTATTGATATACCTCAATTACCAAAGAACATTAAGGTAGGCCGGTTCTGGCTGATCTCCCTACCTTGCCTCAACTGGCTGTGGCACAGGGTTGCAGCACATCTGGGACCCAGACCTGTAGTGCCCGCTCTGCTGCCCCTGCAATACCTGCAGCATCGGGTAGTACCGCTCCATGGTACAGGTACGGGTCTACCTCTGGGAGTGGTGGCAGAGAGGGAGATCTCACCCAGGTTCAGCTGCCAGTATTGGTGTGCAGGATAGTCCACAGTGGCTATGACTGCTGCCTGTGTTGGATTGAGGACATGCTGGCCAATCTGTTGGGGCAGCCTCTCCCCTGTGTCTAGCCTCCAGCACTGCCATCCCCAGAGCAGTGAAGGAGCAGTGCCAACAGTCCCATGGGTGGGGATGTGCATCACACTGCTACTGTCTGGAGGCACATGGGAATTGAATTCCAGAGCACTCTCCCTATCCAAGATGTTTACCCCCTCAGGTGTCACACACTGCTCTTGTCTGCTGTCTTGTCTGTCTTTTTTGTTTGCAAATGCATACTCACCTACCCAACTTATCTCCCCCAACATGTACCTATGTCCCTTCCCCAACATTCCACTCTCACCTTAAAAAAAAAGAGCACCTGTCCCAAAAAAAAAAATTCATCCCATACATAGACCTCCATTTTGCACGTGTCTACTGGACACATATAATTTGGTCCAATTGGGTTGATAATGCAGTTATGTTGCCCTTACACATCTCACTAGGGTTTGAGAGTCTAAATTCATCTACACATTCTGTCAAAGTGCACAGCTGTTGCTGTATAAGAAATGGATAGCAATGGTTCTTTCCTGCACACCTCCTGCACATCCCTCCCTGCCTTTCGCTATGTTTTTCCCCCTGATTTCACCCATTTTACCACTTTCCTAACTCTTTTTTTCTTTTCTTTGTATATTTTTAGTGTGTTCTGCTAAATAGAGCTATAATGACTATAGGTGTTTGTAACATTGTAAGACAGATGTACAAAATAAACACCTCTGCCATGTTTCAAACCCGGCCCCATCACAGCTGCAGCACACTGCAATAACCTGCCATGACACACAACTCTTAATTAAAACAAGTGCTTTAAACAGAACATAATTGCCAGTTACAGCCATAGGTGTGTTTCAGCTGAGTTGCATGCCGAGCTGCACTGCGTGAACAGGAATAAAAAGGAGTGGAAAAAGTGGGAGTGTACCTTGGAGTCTGGTGCAATAATACAGCCCTAGACAGCCAAAGACATGATAATGGAAATAACTGAAGCTTGTGATAGCAGGTAAATGTGGCCTTTTATCAGCAACATGTAGAAAGTCACCTGCTAAGGCATTAATGGTAAAATACATGTTCAGCTGGGACTCTAGTACAGAAATACAGCCATATAAAGCCATGCACATACTGATGGATGTAGAAAATGTTTGTCACAGCCAGTATGTGTGGAAATGCATCTTACAAACACCTCTGCTGCAGCATGACTCAGTAGCTAAGTTTGTTGCATGACTTGTAAACAGTACATTTTGCCACACAGAGTCCTGGGTTCAAATTCAGTGTTGTGTTGCATTTCAGTTACATTATTGTATAGACAGCAATTAATGAATGACTCATGCACTCTTTATCCACACAAAGCATTGCAAATTAAATAACTACTTTTCAGTGCTGTAAGTCACAGGCCTGCAGGTAGGGACACACTTCACATATCCATATAGCATTACTATATGTCACCTAGTACTCTGTTACTAACACAGTTGCCTAACATATATACTATAAACACATGCCTTAATTGGAGTCTAAAGGGTACCCTCACCATGGATCTGCCACTACAACAAGGCTGACATAGCTAACACATATACACCTACAGCTTGTTTTCCTCCAAAGTGTTCACACTCTCTGCCTATGTCTATTTCCTGCAGCAGCTGCAGCCTATGGTACACACAGCTCTATGTAAAGGTTTCTGCTTCAGACCTACCCTCTGCGATGATGTCGTCTCCTCACCCCATTAATGTCCATCTCAACAGCTAAGAAAGGGGCCCGGGTCTACATGAAGGCCTTACATATTGCACAGTGGTTGCATGTCATTGGTTAATGATAGTGCAGTTCAGCTTTTTTGTCTCCAATTAGCATATCAGAGCAACATATTGGTTTAGAGGCAATTACCTGCTGAAAAGCATGTTAAAAATGCAGGCAGCTGGGTATGGGGAAACATAACTGTATGAGACTTTCCTCACACAGACCATGCCTTTGTGAAACATTACTAGTAGCACATTTTTACAGAGAAGTACTGCAGTCCACCAGGTATGTAACAGTTTTTTTGTGCATAACAGGACACAGATGGGAGGATAGTTGTATGGGTAATAGGGATTACAATAGTAAGCCTGTCATAGACCTATGGCAATGAAATGTCATTGATATCCTTCTGTCTTTCACCTACAGGGGACATACAATACTTCAAGGTTGCATTGTCTTTTGTCATTGTGGCACACTAATGTTGTTGGACTGTCCCTTTATAGTGGTTGTAATAGCACACTGCTATTTGTCTGGAACTGGTCTTATGACATATTATTGGGTGGTTGGTCTTAGAAGACACATCACAGTAGAATGGAGTGTTGGCTGTATGATCATACAGCAGCATCTCTCATAGCACACAGGGAAATACTCAATATTGATACTACCTTGGTTGTATCCACACTCATAGTATGTCATCGCACTGTGGGGTATGACATGTGTGAGCAAGCAGTGGATAGTGCCAGACGTTTTGTCCTTGTTGTATTTGTACATAGTGGACATCCATGTATCTGACCCTGTAATGTGTTTGCCCTGTGTTGTCTTTCAGGAATAATGCACCATAGATTCCATGCCCCCTTCTCAGATGCAGGGAATGAAATAATACTTGAAGGACTAAGGCAGCATCATCACATCCTGCTATCCAGGGGGAGGGATAACAGGGAACAGTGGTCTGCATTGTGAGAAGACCTTGTCCGTGATGTGAACACCAGTGGCCACCAGGACAGGACATATGACCAGGTTCAGCACCGGGCAATAGACATGGTGAATGCTGCATGATGAAGGGCAGCAACATTCACCATGTCTGTTGCCCGGTGCTGAACAGACATGGTGAATGCTGCATGAGAAAGGGCAGCTGATGTAGCCAGGGATTGTGCCATCACCGGTGGAGGCGAATCTAGGAACACACAACAGCTCCAAAGGCATCCATCACACCATACATCATGAAGCTGGGTTCCACAGTGTCCACAGCAGAAGAGCGCCCAGGTAAGATTACTGTGATCATCATTGTAATACTGTAGCAGTCATTGTCTGAGGCTGTACATTCATTTACATGTGTATCAGATCTTTCTGCTTTAGGGGGTGGGGTTTAAGCTCAGTTGTACACGCATACACAGAATGTCTCCAATACATCAAGTAACACAGTAGCTGATGTACAAGTGAGATATATGCATATATTGCCTTGTTGTGCTGCAACATACAGTGGTACTGACAATACCTCAATCTCAACTTTTTACAGGTCTGTCAGGTGTTGTCCAAGGCCATGGGCCCTGCTCATGGTAAGCTTGATACTGTTTTGTTACAGAATATATATATGCTATTAAAGTTAAGGGCCAGAATAATGCATTATGTACACTTAAGTTTGTATGTAACTAGAGTAGAATGTTTGTATGTTCCATTCTGGAACATTTACCTAAGGTTCTTAGAGTGGGTAATCACAGGAGTGTATTTGAATAAACATAAACACTTTTGCATTTAGAGTTAAGAGTGAATAAGCCTCCTGGTTTACATTACACACCTTCAGGCTAGTTGCTCAGCATAATGCATATGAGATTATCCAAGTGCAACTAACTCTGGGAGAGAAGGCAATCTAAATTGTAGCTTGCTACAGATCCCCCACCATGCCCCAGAATTCCCACTCCTCATTTCTTGATACATTGGAAAATATTAGGGTACAACCTAAGACCCTAATAATGGGCGATTTCAACTACCCCACCATTAACTAGGAAAACTACTCATGTACCAACTCCTGTGCTCAACGTTTTCTGGAATTCATACATTGCAATGCCTTGGATCAACATACCCACACCCCCACCAGGGACAGCAATATCCTAGACCTGGTCATTACCAACATGGGCAACCGGTGATCCACACCAGAGGTCAGTTCCTTGTTGGTCATATCTGACCACAAGCTAATCACCCTAGACATCCACATCCCACCACCCATTATGGAAACCACTGTAAAAAAATTCTCCAAAGCTAAATTCATACTTCTTAAGACAGAAGTGGCAAACTTCACAACACCCATGCTAACAGACAATAGAGGTATGACTGCTGAATCATATACAAATGGACTTTATAAGTACTTATACGAGTGCATGGATCATGCAATCCCTAACAGAACCAAGATGCTATCCTCCAAAAAGAGGAAGCCAATCAGGTGGTCCCTTGCCATAAACAAACTCTACAACGGAAGAAAGAAACTGTTGCAAAAAAGAGTAAAATCCCATGATTGGAGGAACTCCCTGGTCAGCCTCAGTAAGAAGCTGAGATCCCTCATAAAATCCTCCAAAGCTAGTTACAAAAACAAAATTGCCACTGATTTTAAAGACAACCACAAAGCATTCTATAGCTATGTCAAAAATCTCAATAGCAATACTCAGATCTACTCTGAGTTACAGCACAATGGCACTAAATATACAGAACCAACTGATATTGCCAAGATCCTGGCAGAAAGGTTCAGTGCTAACTTTACTCCTCTGTCACCCCCTAAAGGGCCCATCTCTATACCGGAAGAATGCAACGTTCCTGTAATCATGGCTGCACAGGTAAAAAACAGACTCTCCAAAGCCAAGAACACAGCATCCATGGGACCTGACAACATCCCAAGCTGCGCTCTACATGAACTACAGAACAAACTGGCACCCCACCTAAGTACCATGTTCAATCATAGCCTCACCTCAGGCTTTGTACCCACTGAATGGTGAACAGCAACAGTTATCCCACTTCACAAAGGGGGAGCCACCACGGACCCCGGGAACTAATGCCCCATTAACAAAAATGCTCACAGTTCCATAAAGAAAAAAAATACAAATAGCAAGCTACAAAAAGGCAAAAACAGGTCTAATTTCTTCACCACTTTATTTGGTACCACAGTCTTTCGCCTTCAAAGAATAATTTCATACTAGTGCTCCTTTCCTTTATACACCGTCCAATACAAAAATTCATGTGCAATTAATCAATCAATAAATATACATCATTTTAACAAATGCATTATTCTTTGAAGGCAAAAGGTTGAGGTACCAAATAAAGTGGTGAAGAAATTAAACCTTACTACTGCCCCATTAGCCTGACGAGCCTGGTCTGCAAGGCTATTGAATGTATTATCATGGAACTTATAAACAATGACATTGGTAATCTCCAAACTCTGGACCATACCCAGTTCTGGTTTGTAAAAGGCAGATCATGTCTCCTGAACCTGATAGACTTCTTTGAAGCAGTCACCAAAGCCGAAGATGAGGGTAAGATGGTTCACACAGCCTAACTATATCTCGCCAAGGCTTGTGACACCATCCCCCAATCTGGAATTATAGATAAACTCACTAAACTAGGTATAAATCCCTATGTCACAAGATGGATTGCCAATTGGCTCACTGACAGAACCCACACTGTGAAAGAAGCCGACTCTAAATCCAGCTTCAGACCAGTGACAAGTGGAGTACCACAGGGTTCAGTCCTGGGTCCTCCCATGCTTGGTATCTACTTCTCTGAAGTACAGGCTAACACAGAAGGTCTTTGACTAACAAAGTTTGCAGATGACTGCAAACCAGGAGCCATAATCAAAACTCCTCATGATGTGGACATTCTATAAAAAGGCCTCACTGAGACAGATGTCTGTTGTCAAAGCCATGGCCTCAAGCTCAATGCTAAAAAGTGCATTGTCATCCCACTCTGTACCCATGAACTATCACATAGATGGTAGTCTACTTAACACCAAAAGTGTGATAAGAGACCTTGGGACACAGTGGACAGTAGTCTCTCCTTTGATAATCACATCACCACAGTAGTCAGGAAATCCTTCTACATGGCACACCTCATCACAAAAGGTTTCTCATCCAGGAAAAAAGAGGTCATTGTTCTCCTCTACTCATCACTCATTAGACCCATTATAGAGTACAACACCCCTTTTGGTATGTATCTCACAAGACATCTACAACAACTGGAAAGGACGCAGAAATACCTCACAAAGAGGATTACTGGCCTCAAAGAGATGCCCTACCCAGACCATCTAAAAAAACTCCAGCTTTACTCCATCACATATCACCTACTCAGAGGCAATCTCTGCCTAACATACAAAGCTATGTCAAACCCAGAGTTGTTGGACATGCTCCACTTAAAGAAATCCCAATCCCTCCAAGCTACATGCTCTAGGGATCTAAACCTTGTCACCACAACAAACAGAACATGCTGGAGGGATAGATTCCTGTCCCAGAGACTTCACATACTCTGGAACAAACTACCTATCTATATCAAACAAAGCTCCTCATTAGCACTCCAAGAAAAATCTTGATGATTGGATGGGAGGTAGGAAATTCACCCTGGGGATCACTTATGTGACTCTGCTCAACAGGGGTACAGGAAAATAAATTGCTTTGCTCTGCTCGACAGGGGCACAGGAAAATAATTTTCTTGGGTGGCAAAAGCCAGGATACCATTTGGCTAGGCTTATGTAGGCCCTAGGGCCAATAGCCTAGTACCTACCTATGAACCTATGAGGCAAGTAATCTGACATGCCATTTAAAACCCAAAGACTGATGGTACATACCTTAGGCATTGTAACCTGTATTTGTATATATAGGATAATAGGATCAAAGGATCATACAAGGTTACTAGACTAATGGCCATAGGGCCCTTACAAGACTAGCTAAGAGTTTATCCCCAAAAAGAAACCTCCATCAGCACTTGTTGCCCCAGTCAATGAGGGATACAAGTGGAACCCCTGGAACAAATTTGTGGTTTCCCATCTACTCATCAAGGTTGCACATGAAGAGGGTCAGTGAGGAATTCTGTTTGATGTGTATGTGAAGTCTATTCTAGAGATGGGGCAGCCTCTGCGAGACAAACCTGTCTCTCCAACAAGTTTTTCTGATGTTGCATATTAGATTCAGGCTTTTCAAGTGAGTAATGCATGAGGACTTAGACTTATGGATATGGAGCATCTCTAGTAGGGCAGGGTCCGAGATTACCTTGCAGGCAAGACACAGATCACCTTTGAGCAACCTGTACAATACCAAGTAGAGTGATAGTGATTTCAGCCTGTCTGCATAAGACAGGTGTTGGAGGCCATGGATTCTTTGTGAGGTATTTCTGTGGCCTTTCCAGTTGGTGCAGATGTTCGGAGTGGTACATACCAAATGGGGCATTATACTCAATTATTGGTCTAATGCGAGAGGAGTATAGAGAAGTAATAACCTCTTTTTTTCCTGGATGCAATCCCTTTACTTATGAGATGAACCAAGTAAAAAGCTTTTCTAACCACTGCTGCTACATGACGGTTGAATGTCAGGTTGTTATCAACAAGAGTATCCAGGTCTCTCACCACAGGTTGTGCATTTAGGGTATTGCCGTTGATGTGGTACTCAGAAGCGGCCATGGTTTTGCCGATTGGTATGATACATTTTTTTGCATTTAGCTTGAGGCCATGACCTTAGCACCAGTCATTAGTTGCTGTGAGATCCTCTTGCAGTATGTTAACATCATTTGTGGAGTCAGTGACAGCAGCCAATTTACAGTCCTCCACAATCTTGGTCAGTCACACGCCTTTTGTCTTTGCCTGGAACTCCAAGAAGTAGATGCCAAACAGTAGGGGTCCCAGGACAGATCCCTTGGTGGGAACTCCACTAGTGACATGTCTGTTATCAGATTGAGGTGCCTATTTTGACCCTGAGGATCCTGTCGGTGTTCCAGTTGGCCACCCACCTGATGAGATAGGGATTTATACCAAGTTGTATTAGCTTTTCGATTATTCCTGAGTGAGTGATTGTGTCAAAGGCCTTGGCCAAGTCAAGGAAAGCTATATGTACTGACTTTCCTTCATCCAGGGCCTTGGTGACAGTCTCAAAGAAGTCAACCAGGTTCAATAGGCAAGATCTGCCCTTGACAAATTTGAACTGGGTGGAGTCAAGTGCTTGGAGATTACTTATGTCCTTGTTTATGAGCTCCATAATAATACACTCCATGGCTTTACAGATCAGACTTGTCAAGTTAATGGGGTGATAGTTTTCAGGGTCAGTAGTGGAACCACCTTTATGTAAGGTGATGACAATGGCAGTTCTCCACTCTGCTGGGATGAGGCCTGTACTTAGGCTGTGGTTGAATCAAGTGCTCAATGGCGAAGAGAGTTCTTGCTGAAGATGGTGCAGTATTCTGGGATACTATCAGGTCCCATGGAAGCTTTGCTCCTTTCCTTGAATAGGGCCTTTAGCACTTGATCTATAGAGATATGAGGTGTGGGACAAGTATTGGGGCAGTTGAAAGGGCCTTTGGGGGGACAGGAGATGAAGTTTGCACTGAACATTTCTGCTAGCAGTTTGGCTAAGTCAACAGGATCAGTGTAAGTGATACTGTTGTACTACTTCAGAACAAATCTGGGCTTTGTCATGGAGGTTCCTGATGTAACTGAAAAGGCTTTGTGGTTTCCATTTGTTTTGGAGGCTAATTTTGATTCATAATTGGCTTTGGAGGTTTTCACTAGTGTTCTACTTTGCTTGTTGAGGCTAAGGAAGGAGTTTATACAATTTGGAATTTGTTTATTTTTGCCCTCGGACAACATTTTTTTCCTTTTGTATTTGTTAAGATAGATGTACTGGTTTTATGTGTTGGTTTATCAAGTATAGTTTCATATTGACTAATTAAAATATAAATTTTACTGGTGAAGTTTCACTTGATTTACCTTACATGCTTGTTATACAGGCCTTGAATGTGTATTTTGTTTTGAGAAAGTCTACTGTGCATGAAAGCAGAGATAAGAATATATGAGACTGGTAATGCAGTTGTTGATCCTCATTATTATGACTGTTGGATTTTCCATACATAATAGTGCAGGTGGTAATGTACTGCTTTTGACTTGGTTTTCAGAAGTGACTGGGGGGTGGGAGTCTCTCCCCCACACATCCTGATATCAGTGTCTCTTTGGACTCTGGTGATGATGGTAGTTACAGTGAGGAACAGGTGGGTTGTTAGGTGCTAAATCTGTCCCAGAGGTTGACATCCCTCTTCTGCCCCCCTTGTCACCACACACAGTCAGTATGCCCTCACATACCCAGTCCCCACAGGCCTCAGATTTTTGACAGTCAACAGCTGGATGCATTGCACAGGACAGTGGCAAGGTCCCACACAGGTAGATTGACAGGGGTACTTGTAGGTGATCTGCTGTCTGTCCACCACCTGTTGTGCCACGTGACCCATGATGTCACACCTGCATGTTTCGGGCTGCTGTGATGGCACAGGCACTTTCTGAGCAGAACACCAGATGTATGCTTAGGGTTATGGATGCAGCACAGTTTGATATCCATGACCGCCTTCACCACATTGGGGACAACTTGGATCAGTTCAATGATGCAGTGGATAGACAGTGGGCTGAGAAAGTGTCTGTCTTGGACTGCTCATTGTCTGTGCTGAAACATCTGGTTGGAGATGGGCATCAGACCCATGGACGTGGGTCAGCAACACCATCTGCCGAGAGTCCACGTGGCCATGCATAGTCAAGCTCCAGTAGTGGCAGTACATCTGGAGCTACATAGGAGAATGTGCTGTCCACACCACAATGGGGCAGGCCATGGGGTCATGGTCCTGGGCAGTCCCATGGAGGACACAGTCCTAGCAGACAGCAGTCACCATCAGCTACTAGCACTGCCTCTGACCTTTGGCATCATGATGCTAGTGCAACTCCTGGCAGAAACAGTTCCCATGTTCAGGTTCGGAGATGGTGAACTGTCAACTCTACCATGTATGGTTCACAGCTGCCCAATATGCACACATGTAAGGCTAGCACTGAGCTTTACTGTGAACATGCACACACTCACACACTGTCACATGCAGCTGACCTACAGACACACACAGCACCTCTCCATGGTCCATCTATCCTGCTACCCTTCCTGACCCACACACATGCTGTAAACCATTTGGGCCAGCTTAGGCCCCCAACACCCCCACACAACACCCCATGCAAGTGATGATACCTGTGCCACATCCCTGTCATCCTTCTCATCGATGCAGGGAAATGACTCTATATGTCTGATGCACAGGGTGACTATATTACTTGACATGTACTTGTGTAATGCAGTATTGTTTTGCCATGGCACTTGTAGTGGTCACCAACAGATACTGTATGCTGGCATGTATCATGTGTATGCAACATACTTTTGTGTACCTTATGTTGTATGATGTTGTACTGGTGGTATTGTTACGAAATGACAGGTGTGTCATGGACCCGTGTATGTTTCTGTTCCAGGAGTCTGAAGGGATAACCTATAGCACACGGTGGCAATAAAGTGGCACAGGATGGCATGGCAGCATAGCAGAAATATGACTTCAGCAAGGTACAGCAATATACGTGCATAGCACCATAGGTTCATATGTGCATAACAAGGACAGTGGCAGCAGTCAACATACTCATGCATTCATAATTTGTGATAATGTCTGCTGCCCTTGATACATGTCCCCTGGGTGTTTGGTACTTACACATCTACAAGATGTGGTGATGGAGTTGACCAATCTACAGATTTCCTATGTTCAGTTCAGATAGTTGGCCGACATCAGTTATGCTAGCCATGTTCCGCATCCCACTGTGTAATCTGCACATGATGTGTGTCACCTCAGATGTATGCTTTACCTGCATGGGGGGCCTGTTTTATGTAGGGTGTACTGTCTGTGTTACATAGCAGTCTCCTCAGTATGGACTATGCATACCAAGTTGATGTTGTAGGTGTGTAGAACACATGAGACATATGTTACTCTTGTTATGGCAAAGCGGTGGTACACAGTGGGATCTGACACCTCCCTGTATGAGGACATACACATCTCCTTCAAAGCATTTAGGAGACAGACTACATTTGTACGGTCATGACACGAACTCCATAGGACATGTTATCTATACTGTGTATTGGTGTATCACGGCACCCATGTCACTGCCACAGTTGTATGATGTGCCTATGTGGTGACATGGCAAGGGTGCCATTGCACACAATGATAGCTGTGCTGGCTGCCACATTCAGTGTAGCAGTGCCAGTCTGAGAATTACACCCAAAACCTGTTATAGGTGGTACAACAGTGAATGCTTCCCCACATATGAACAGTGACAGTCAAAGGGTACAGTACTGTGTATCCATACCTTCATGTTTAATGACTTAAGTGTGTGCAGTGTACGGATGTTACAATATTCTCCCCAGTTAGTAACACATCACTCCCAACATGTGATGTACATAGTCAGGGGTGAAAAGTGGGCATACAGACCTGGCTACACAGGTTTACACCTAATGTGCCTCAGATGACCATGTCTCTACAGTGGTATGGCAGGAATCGTATGGCATAGCTGAGATCACAGTAACAAGTAGGTGACATACTCATAACCTCCACATACTCTTCCTTCAGTATGCCAATATCAGAGTGCAATGGCCATTTGTTGATGTAAATTTTCAAGCTCCACTGCCACTTGCACAAAACAGTATGGTCCCTCACAAGGTTATTTCACATCTCTAGTATGTGCTTACTGCTGATCATCTGCAATGAGTGCCATTGCCACCTGTGGCATATAGACTACTCTGTGCCTTGCACACAGGGCAAGGTGTGACCCTGCTGGAGTGCATATGCTCCCTATCTGTAGGAAGCATACTAGATGTATGACTCACTGTAAGGAAATTAACCTACTATGTGATGTTTGTGCTACATGCTTGTGGGAGACATTTGTCTAGCAGACTTGAACACACCTTTGAAACAGACCCGGCCTAATGGTACATGGAGCACTTCAGTGCATGTCAGCACATGCCATCTGTATGATTGGCTGGGTGACCATCATCTCAACACAAGGCACCTGCATGAGTCCCTCTTCGACTGGGACAATACGAGCTGATCCTGTACCAAGGGGTGTACAGATGTCTCTGATTGCGAGGGCTATATGACCATTTTGCTAGTTAAGATCACATGTCCTATGGCTCTGTACCATGTTGCAAAATGCTGTAACAGCCTCACATGCCAACATGACCACATTCAGGCTAGCACCACTTCCACTCACTGCATACAGGACATGCCAAGGCACACACGTAGTGCAAGTGATAGCAAGGCTATTAGAATAAGCAAAATACAAACTGCACAAGATTTAAAAATTTAATAACATGCTAATACTTTAGCACCTCGGCAAACACAGCCTTCTTATAGTTAGTACAAAAAGAAAAAAACACTTCCATTAAATAGAAAACACTCTAAAACCAATAATTGGTTAGGAAAGATAAAAAAGTTTATTTTGTTACTTCCTTTAATGTTTTTAGTGAGGAAATTGTTAATATTGGAATTACCCGCCCCTCCTGTAAACTTGTGTTTGAACACTCCTCCTGGGTCTCTCTCATTTGCTCACTCAACCAAGTACAGTGAGATCATATTTTGACTTCAGACACTCCTACCAGTCCCATCTATTTAGCTCTATCCCAGCTCTATTCCAGTCTAGTGTCACTAGCTCATTCTACCTAATACAGAGAGAACATTTGTGAAGGACAAGCCACTTAGGTCCTTAATTTTGAATTATCTTCTCTTTCTCCCTTTCCACTTTTCTAAGCTTGTTTCCTGCCTTTCCTATAACTAGTTTAGTTGAGATATAGATTTGCTGTAACCAGAACTGTTTGTAAGCTTCTGTGCCCCCAAAACCTTTCTGTGTTGGAGGGAAACCTTCTAGCCTATTAGTGGGAGGGGTAAGCACTAGGTTGCCTATCTACTGCAAGAGTGGTTTCTGGCCCAGAAACTGTAGTTTATTGGCTGTTTCAGCAGTTTTTCCATCTCTTTCAACTGTCTGGTTTAAAAGCCTGTGTTTGCTCTGGTTTCACACCTTTCCTGTAACTAGTCTAGTCCAGATACAGATTTGCTGTATCCAGGACTGTTTGTAAGCTTCTGAGTCCCCAGGCCTTTCTGTGCTGGAGGGAAGCATTCTAGCTTATCAGTGGGAGTGGTAAGCACTAGGTAGCCTATCTACCACAAGATCCAGATACAGATTCTTACTTTTAGCACTTGAATTTGCTTATTCATGCTCAGAACTTGTTATTAGCACTAAATAAGATACAAACTAGTACAGCACTCAACCTTCCTCTTTGCCTAGAGGAAAACAGTTTTTGTACTTAACTTTCCTCACTTGCTTAGAGAAAAACAGCTGTTATATTCACTTTCCTCACTTGTCTAGAAAAAAGTCGTTTTTTATTCAGGCATGTCCAAGTGTCAACTCCCAGTGTTCTCTCCTGTCTATCTGATGAATCTAGGCATCTTGAGGCAATGCAGCAATTGTCTCATGTACACAGACAACCCTCTCCTCCTACCACCCAACACCACAACCTGTGAGAGATGCACTTATCTAGCCAAACTGGAGGTAAAGCTCTATCCAACCAAGACTGAACTTGACAGTCAAGAGGAGAAGGTAAACACTTGTACCACACCACACTCATCACATAGTCCCACTAAACCTACACCACCAAAGTCCACACTTAGAAATACAAAAAATTTGCAGAGGCAATCAATAATTTGCTCAAGCAACAGAGACCTCCAAAGCAGAAATGCAAGCAACCTCCACCCCACAACACAAATGACACATAGCCCACAGACTCAGTGTGCCAATAAACCACAGCCCATAAGGCAAACAAACATACCCAACACACTAGTCATAGGTGACTCTATAGTCAGGCACAATGATGTCCGACTCACCAGGCTGAACAAGGAGAAGGTTACCATCAGCTGCCTGTCAGGTGCCAGGATCCGCCACATAACCCATGCACTCAGGTCACTCCACAACAAATACAATTGTCCATGTTGGTTTGAATGACCTGAGATGTACCTCCCTGGACTACATGAAAAGAGACATGGAAGAGCTCTCTGATCTTGTAGCCCAGGCAGGTATGAGCCTAGCCCTGAGTAGCATCCTGCCACTACCCAGAATGATACCGCAGTACAAGGACAAAATGATTTACTTCAACAATTGGTTAAGTTTCTGGTGTCATTCTAAGGGGATCCAGTATCCATCTGCCTGGGATAACATGGTCGACAGACCACAATGCTTTGCCAGAGATGGCCTGCACTTGTCACCCCTGGGATTTTGGATACTGGCTATGGCTCTTGCCACCCCTATAGTGCCTTTTTTAGGAAAGGTTCAAATGACAAATTCACCATCATAACATGAACAGGCAAGCAAAAACTAAGGGTAATGCTACTCAATGCTAAAAGTCTAAATCTCAAAATGCACTCACTCGAAGCACTCCTTAAAATGGAGAACATCGATATCTCTGCAGTGACAGAGACCTGGTTCAGGGCTCTAGAGAGCATCCCTGCATTACCAGGCTATAACTCATACCACACTTTTTGGCCATCTAACTTGGACCAGACCACCAAAGGTGGAGGTGTGTCCATATTCATTAAGGATATCCACACCTCCAAGCTAGTTGTGCAGCATAATGCATCTGAGGTTATCCAAGTGCAACTAACTCTGGGCAAAACTGCAATCCAAATTGTAGCTTGCTACAGATCCCTCACCATGCCCCAATATTCCCACGACTCTTTTCTTGATATACTGGAAAATATTAAGGTTCAACCAAACAACCTAATAATGGGTGATTTCAACTACTCCACCATTAACTGGGAAATCTACTCATGTACCAACTCCTTCACTCAACACTTTCTGGAATTCATAAATTCCAATGCCCTGGATCAACTTATCCACACCCCCACCAGGGTCAATAATATCCTAGACCTAGTCGTTACCAACATGAGTGACCGATGCGCCACACCTGAAGTCAATGCCTCGTTGGTCAGATCCGTCCATAAGCTAATCACCTTAGATATCCACATCCTGCCCCCACCCACCATTAAGGAAACCATGGTAAAACTTTTCTCCAAAGCCAACTTCATGCTTCTCAAGACAGAAGTGCGAACTTCATGACACCCATTCAGATGGACAATACAGTTACGACTGCTGAATCCTTCACAAATGCACTCTATAAGCAATTACACGAGTGCATGGAGCATGCTATCCCAAACAGAACCAAGACGCTATCTTCCAAAAAAGGAAACCAATCTGGTGGTCCCCTGCCATAATCAAATTCTACAACAGAAGGAAGAAACTGTTGCAAAAGAGAGTAAAATCCCATGAGTGGAGGAGCTCCCTGGTCAGTCTCAGTAAGAAGCTGAAATCCCTTGTAAGATCGTCCAAAGCTAACTAGGAAAACAAAACTGCCACTGATTCTAAGGGCAACCACAAAGCATTTTATAGCTATGTGAAGAATTTCAATGGCAACACCCCGATCTGCTCTGAGTTACAGCACAAAGGCATGAAAATTACAGAACCAACTGATATTGCCAACATCCTGGCAGATAGGTTTAGTGCTAACCTTACTCCCTCTCACCCCCTAAAGGCCCCATACCCCCCTCTCACCCCCTAAAGGGCCCATATCTATACATGAAGAATGCAGAGTCCCTGTAATCACATCCATGCAGGTAGAAGCTGCACTATCTAAAACCAAAAACACAGCATCCATGGGACTCGACAACATCCCAGGCTGCATTTTACATGAACTTCAGAATGAACTGGCTCCCGACCTAAGCCCCATGTTCAATCAGTCTCATGTCAGGCTTTGTGCCCACTGAATGACACAAAGCAACAGTTATCCCACTCCACAAAGGGGGAGCCACCACCAGTCCTGGGAACTATCACCCTATTAGCATGATGAGCCTAGTGTGCAAGGCATGAATCCCATCATCATGGAACTCATAAACAAAGACATTGGTAACCTCCAAACTTTGGACCCCACCCTGTTTGGGTTTGTGAAAGGCAGATCATGCCTTCTGAACCTGATTGACTTCATTGAGGCAGTCATCAAAGCCGTAGATGAGGGTAAGGTGGTTCACACAGCCTATCTTGACCTTGCCAAGGCTTTCAACACCATCCCCCATTCTGGAATTATAGCTAAACTCACTAAACTAGGTATAAACCCCTACATCACAAGATGGGTTGCCAACTAGCTTAATGACAGAACCTACACTGTAAAAGTTGCAGACTCCAAATCTGACTTCAAACCAGTGACAAGTGGAGTACCACAGGGTTCAGTCCTGGGACCTCTCCTGTTTGGTATCTACTTCTCTGAAGTACAGGCTAACACAGAAGGCCTCTGACTAATGAAGTTCACAGATGATTTCAAACTAGCAGCCATAATTGAGTCCCCAAATGATGTGGGCATCCTACAGAAGGGACTCACTGAGACAGATGCCTGGTGTCAGAGGCATGGCCTCAAGCTCAATGCCAAAAAGTGCATTGTCATCCCCTTTTGTAAAAACTCTGTACCCGTGAACTACCACATAAATGGCAGTCTACTTAATGCCAAATGTGTGATAAGAGACCTTGGGACCCAGGTGGACAGTAGTCTCTCCACTGATAATCACATTGCCACAGTAGTCAGGAAATCCTTCTATGTGGCACACCTCATCACAAAAGGGTTCTCATCCAGGAAAGAAAAGAGGTCATTGTTCCCCTCTACTCAGCACTCATTAGACCCATTATAGAATACAACGCCCCTTTTGGAATGTACCTCACAAGATACTGCATCAGCTGGAAAGGCCACAGTAGTACCTCACAAAGAGGATTACTGGCCCCAAACAGATGCCCTACACTGACTGTCTCAAAAAACTCCAGCTTTACTCTGTAGCATCTCGCCTATTCCGAGGAGATCTCTGCCTAACATACAAAGCTATGTTAAACCCAGAGCTGTTGGACATGCTACACCTTAAGAAATCCCAATCCCTCCAAGCTACACAATCTAGGGACCTAAACCTTGTCACCACAAAAAACAGGACATGCTGGAGGGATAGATTCCTGTCCCACAGACTTCCTATACTCTGGAAGAAGCTACCCATCTATGTCAAGCAAAGTTCCTCATTAACACTCTTCAAGAAAAATATTGATGAGTGGATGGGAAATAGAAATACACCATGGGTATCACTTCTGTGGCTCTGCTCTACAGGGGCACAGGAAATTAACTTTCTTAGGTGGCATAAGACAGAGTACCTTGTTGGCTAGGCTTACTTAGGCCCTTGCAGCGATAGCCTAGTACCTACCTATGAACCTATATTATTGGCCCTTTCTTTCTAAAGGTAAAAATGGGGTTAACAATTTGTGTAAGTTTTCCCTAATATCTTACAGGCAGAAATGCTAAAGATATGGTTGCTCATAATTTATTTGTTCAGCCAAAAAATATTGTTGAAGGGTCACTGGTTACTTTGGGAACAGTTGCTTGTGGCAAATGTTCAGTATGTAAATATGTAGTTAGATCCTGTGATAGGATCAATGGGGTAAAGTATAAGCCCCTAGAAGTTTATACTTGTACCACAAAGGGAGTAATATATGCCCCGTCTTATTCCTGTGGTCTGTTTTATATAGGGGAAACTAAAAGAAATAATGTTTAAGGTGAAACTCCAGGAAAATATTAGAGATATTAAAAATAACAACTTAGATAATCCACTGGCCATGCATTTTTATCAGACACATGAAGGGGTGTATACTGATTTAAAAGCTTGTATTTTAGAACAAATTCATGCAAATGATACTGATGTATTAAAAAATATGTTGCTTTATAAAAAACAGTTTTTATACTTAAATTTGGCACATTGTTGCCTAACGGCTTAAATAAGGAACGTGATTGGAAAGCCCTTTTATAATTGAAGTGTCTATAATTAAAGTTTCTTAACTGGTTAATTAATTATTGGTTTTAGAGTGTTTTCTATTTAATGGAAGTGTTTTTCTTTTTGTACTAACTTTTAAGAAGGCTGTGTTTGCTGAGGAGCTAGAGTGTTTGTGTGTTACTAAATTTTTTAATCGTGTGCAGTTTGTATTTTGCTTATTCTACTAGCCTTGCTGTCATTTGTTTTATTTTATTTTTTCTTTGCTGCATTGTTCTGCCAACACATGTAGTGCAAGTAGGCTGTATGCAGATTTGAACATTTACCTATGTACTGGAACAGATCACAGTACCTGATGCACGCAATGCACCTCATATCTGCTAGTAATATCAGTTTGGAACATATAGTGCTTGTTGATATCAGCAGCCCTTGTTGTGGTCAGTCATTGGGGTCCACATCACCCGCTACAAATAAAATAATACTAAACCCTACCTATGTTATCATGCATATGCCATATGGATGTACACACACACCAAGGTGGGTGGTGTGAGTTTAGAACCCCCTACCTACCTAGTCTTATACACAATAGCTCACAGTACTTATCACACATGCCATAGCTTTTACCTGTTGTTCAGCTGTCAGTTGGCACTCTTAAGGTGATGACATCATCAGGCCTTGTAGAGGGGGCAGTTTGGACGCTGTCAGCTTGTTACAGGGCCAAAAGGTGCATAACCATTGCAGATGGATAGCCCATGTGGGCATGTCCGTTGTGTTGCAGGGGGATATATACACACACATACACCACGTTGGCTGGAGTTAGATTAGAACCCCTACTTATCTAGGTTTTATACACTATCGCTCACAGTACTTATTGCATGCACCACAGGTTATGTCTGCTGTATATGTAATTGCAAGCACATTACTTGTGGATTACACAAACTAGGCTTGTGTTGCACAGCATGTGTGGCCTGCAGAGTGATATTGCTTTGTACTGTTCTCTGCATCTAGTGTCCTAGCAGTGAGATCATTGTCATTATCCTTGGTATGTGTGTACAGTTACCAGTATGGCCATATGTGGCTGATTGCAATTAGATAGGCAAACCTGTGGCCAGGGACATTGTGTCCTGTCTATGCTTGTGTTGACAACATTATACATTACAGCAACTGCTCACCTGTGTCTGTCTACATGGCGACATCCAGCAGGCACATGGGTCTGTAGGTCTTTGGATTATGTTCTATTGCACCCTTAGTTTGGTTCCTCTGAGCAACTGTATGGATGTGTGAGTGCAGATTTACTCACCATTAAAAGGGTATGTGAGACAATACATACATCCACACATATATCTGTCAATAACATGGATGTCTCTATAAATGTAGCAGTGTGTGTATGATACCTATATGTGTCATGTAGATAAATGTGGAGAGTCTCTGTATCATTGTAAAAAAAAAAATATATATATATATATATATATATATATATATATATATATATATATATATATATATATGTTTGACAGTACAAACTGTTAGATATACTAATCATGTGAGAGAGAGAAATAGGGACAGATGGATATGTATATGTCTGTATGTACAGACATATTTACACATTACAGGTCATTTTGATGTTGAGGCAACACAATTGTGCTAATCTGCATGCCCAGTGGGACTGTCAGTGCTTACAAGGTGACTCCAGGCCAGACCTACCTGTACTCCAGTCCAGGATTTTGTGTGATGCAGATATTGCAGCTGCACCTGTTTCTGCAGTACTGCACTTCCTTCAAATTGTCTATAGGATTCCCCAGCTGTCTGCAGTACTTAATATGTGACTGAGGTTCATACTGTTACTCCACACACAGACTAACAATCTGCATACCTCTCAACTGTTCAAAATTTTGCAGAATGTCCAGAATTTTGCCTCATATTTCTGGTCTGTTCCTCATGCATTTATGGTGTTCTGGTAACTTATTGTATATTTAGTCATTGAATAACACTAACTACAGGCAAACATTTGAGTGTAGGACTTTATATCCTTCAGATAATTCTGTAATAATGCAACTCAGTTTCATACTAGCAACTGTCTAGGTTAATTGGAACTATCTGTACTGTCTTTTTATTTTTGGGCCTTTGTCCCCCCATTCTTTGTGGCTTGGTCCAGATTTCTTGCACTAAATGATTAAGAGGTATGACAGTCTATGGAAATACCAGCCTACTAATACCTCACATGCAAAAGCTGTGCATACTTCCAGAATCAAACCATCAACACCATTACCCATACTAATATACCACCTCCACTGAGCCACACAAGCTGCCAGCAGCCAGATAGAGATGTGTCCTTCTTCACACAATCAACAGCACACATATGTAAGTTTTTATCCCTGCGTTACCTGAGATATACACTGTGTGATCGGGTTCTATGTCACAGCCCTGTAATTTCCTGGCCTGCTGATATACTGTTACAGCATTTGTATGGGAACACTGATGCGTTGGGAGTGGGAGAAGAATAACACATGATCTGCTGGCAGAGACAGTAGTGTAAATATCATGTGACCCCACTGTTTAACATCTCCCTTGGTTGCTGTAGTGAATATTCCAACCATGAGGCCTAATGAATATTATGGAACATAAACTATTGGACTTGGTATCTGAAGTCCCATGTGGATGTTACATCTCTCCAAATATCCCACTATATTCCCTTGCATACATGCAGCAAGTCCATACATACAATACCATATTATAGTACTCCTTACAAGAGGTGTGTAGGTGAGTGACTTGACTTACCTTGTGAAAGCAGCAGTTGACAGAACTGTGGCTCAGGGCTTACTCTGTCTGATGCATGCAGTACACACCCAATACATGGTTAGGTACAGGTTGTGTGGGTTGCCTGGCATCATTTGTAATATATGTATGTGAATTGGAGTAAGTTGGCAGTCCCTAGGGCCTTTGGTTGTCAGTGCATGTGCTATGCATTGTCTCTTAGCCAAAGCCAGGGCATACTGGGCACACCTACGTCTGCCTACAGGGACATCATCAGGTGGTTTCTCCGCTGAGTCTTCCTGTGAGTGTGGCTGTGGTGACCTAGGCACTGGCAGGGGGGGCTGTGTATCCCTTTCCTTTGCTGATCCTGCTGCAGCTGTTTCCACAGCATAATATTGTGTAGCATGACATATACTGTGGCTGGAGAGTATTGCAAAGCCCCACCAGATATAGTGAGGCACCGGAAGTGTGACTTCAGAAGCCCAAACACACACTCTATGATGTTTCTAGTTTGTGCGTGTGCCTCATTATGGCATTCTTCCGTGGGTGTGTATGCATTTCAGATGGGTGTCATCATCTACGGTTCCAGTGCATAGCCAGCATCCCCCAGTAAATGGCCATGTGGGATGTCCCCCCTAGCAAACATGTGGTACTGCTGTGATACATACCAGATATAGGAGCCGTGATAACTGCCAGGGCTGCTAGCACACTCATTCAGGATAATGCCCTGGGCACTGCACATGATCTGGCAGTTGATTGAGTGGTACCCCTTGTGGTTGACATAGACGTTATCCTTCTCACCAAGTGGTGCCTTGATATGTACATGAGTACAATCTATGGTACCCAGTACCTCACGGTAGTGTGCTACATGGTAGAAGTGTTCCCTCCCCTCAGGAGAAAAAAATGTGCTTACTGGCATGTGGTAGCAAGGCATCCAGTAACTGGTGGAGTACCCTGGATGCTGATGCCTGTGAAACTCTCATGTCCTCAGATGGTCTTTGGAAAGTACCTGTAGCTAGTATCCTAAGGGCTACACATACCTTTGTTTTCACTGGGATGGTTCCCCCTGTTGACTTTGGGTCTGAGTTGAGGGTGGCAGGGCTTAGTGAGTTCATGTAGTATGTCCCTGTCCACCATGTAATGCTCTACAATCTCCAGCTCATGCAGCACCTTGGCCTGAACACTCTCCTTCTCTGCCTAGGCATACTTTTGGCAGCAGCATTGACCTCAGCATCTAGCACATACAGATGTACCACTCCAGGACATTCTAATTAAGGACATAGGCTAAGTGTTGGGCCAGTGAGCTGCAGCATGATTAAGCAATACAGCTCTTGGTCACTTAATGCCATCCCACAACATGGTGTACTGATATATCTTGGTAGACACATGCACATAGAAATACACACAATGGGTGCGTGGATACATTGAGATGCTCCTGTAGCCTGCTATTGCTTATGTGCCCCTCCAGTACTGAATGGCACCTCCAGTGTCTCTGGGAAATCAGTGTTTCCAAAAACAATCAATAGCAGCTCAAAGCACAACAATCCAAAAGTAAAAAACAAAAAACTACACATATGACAGTTATAACATTTTATAATTCCATTTTTATGTTCTATAAAATAAATTGTGAATGATGGTATGAGAAATAGGTATAAATATAGAACATCAATGGCAATACATCATAGTGTTGATTCACAAGCTATTAAAAATGTCATTAAGAACAACTGGGGGCTTTTCAAATCAAACTGAGAGCTTATTAGTAAAATAGGAGAGACCCCTATATTTGTACTAAAGAAAGCAAAATGTTTCAAAAACTTTTTCAGGGAAAGTTGAATAAGACTAAGTATATAGAACATAAAATGGAATGATAAAATGTTACAACTGTAATATGTGTAATTTTTACATATGAAAGGAAGTGAGTTAGAGGTGGGCGTCAGTAAAGTTCGAATTCCAAAGATTTTTAGTTGCAAATCTAAGAATGTAATTTATCTCATCATATGTTTAGAATACAAATCCTTTTATGTTGGTAGAACCAATCGTGAGCTTAATAAAAGTATCTACGAGCATAAGTATGCTATTCAAAATGGAGATGAGAAAAATGCTATTAGTAAGCATTATAAACACAAAAGGTGTAAAATCAGCTATAACTTTTTAGTTTTGGAAGCTTTGGCAAATACTCGGAGCATAATACATATAGAGAAGGAATTAGATTGGCTCGAGTATTGCTGACAAGTTAAACTGAATGCATGTTTCCCACCAGGTCTTAATAATAGAGAAGAATTTGCAATGTATACCAAGAGAAAAGGGTTGAAACATTAAGTGTTTTTAGTAGCTGCCTTATATAAAGACAAGTTTAAACATTTGCTTATCATTTTTTCAGCTGTTTTTCAGTTTCTTCTAACTGTTCTTATCACTTTTAGAATGTGAGTTTTTATTTGATTAAACATGTGATGGATGATGTCACTTTTAGCATTAGTTATGAGAAGGTTTTTGTGTATTTAAAAGGTGAATTATATATTGAACCTCAGTCTGAAGAAGTCTGTATGTTCTTTTGATCGAGACAAAAGCGGTAACTGAAGGTTTATTTGTGTTCCTGTGGAATAAAGTGTCTGGCTTCCAGCAGATACTGCATCTTTTTTGTTTTAAATCACAGGGTTTCACAAAATCTGAATGTCTATCTATCCTTAACGAGGATGTATACACTGCCTGCATTACCTTGAACACTGTCATTTTGAGGTATGAAGATTTGGATGGACATGTTGTCTGGTATGGCTGTGATGCTGTCCACAGCCTTAAAACACATCTTTGACTGCACACATGTCTACATAATCCAGGGTGGGGACACATTCCACAGAGTGGGGATCAGTGTTGTCATACCCACCGTGCAGCAGCATAACCATGATGCTGTATAAAGATGGTGTTCTCAAAGTCATCTTTTCCCTGAACAGTGCATCTAAGTTGCATTGTGGGGGTGTCAGCAACAGTGGTTGTTACTCAAAATCTCAGGGGTGAGAGATGAACACCATCAGTGGTAAAGCATTGATGTCTGTTGAGCAAGGCATCCCAGGCTGATGTAGTAGATCCTCTGACAATGGCACCACATGCTGAAACAATTAGTGACTTCCATCAATTTCCATGTTTATGGAGCCATCATCCCAAGTGAGTGTCAACTGTAGCCACAAGGTATGTGTATACCTATGAGAGACACAGACTGGATTATCACAGGTATGTGTCTGCATACAGGCAAGTGAAGTATGTCCCTAGCCATACACACCTTCAGGAACTATGACGTCAACATTATGTTAACTGATATCCCTTGATTTGCGGCAATGTGTGATAAGGCCTATTGTTTCAACTCACAGACAGCCATCTATCATCTGTCCCATATGTAGTTACTTGACACAGACATTGTATCTTACAATGTAATCACCTCTGACTAAGAGGTGTGTTTTTTTTTGTTTTGCCTTGGGTGTTTGACTGGTGAGAGAGTGCTGCATGCAGTATCATGTGTACTGTGCACTACAAAGGCAGGATGTTCTGATGTGTCTGCTTGGCAATGTGTCTGGCAAGGAGCTGCACACATGTAGGTGTGTGTGATGTGGATGTAGGTGGTGCAGGATGTGAGTTGTGCATGTTGGCATAATGCTCATTGCCACATGCAATGATTGCTGTTGAAGACACCATGGCAGCAAGGTTTGACATGCAGTCACATCTGTCACACTATGTTTATGTGTCATAGGAGTAGAGGGGTGTGGACACACCCAACATTTCAGCAGCAGGTTCTGCAAAGTTAGGGTCATGCTGTGACACCCTTGGGGTTGACAGCCTGATTTTCAGTGTTGGTTGGCACACCTTGCAGTGAAGATGTGGATGCCTGTGCATGCATAGCGGACTTGTTCAAATTAGCTGGCATTACTTTGGCCTCACAAGCATACGATGCCTGTCAAGCAACTAGACAGCACATTGGTTGTTGTGTGATATGAAGTGGGAACACAGTCATGTGTGCCAGGTACATAACTATACAGTATGACATGCCTAGGAGATGTGGCAGGTGGGCACACATTGACCAAAGGTGGCCAGTTTGTGCAGTAGGCCTCACAGCCATGTCATGCAGATATGCACCAGTAATGTACTGAAGGGCAGGATGCATGACATGCTGTGAAATTGTCACCTACGATGGCTCACCTGCAATGTGCTGATTGTTACAGACTGCTAATCTATGTCAATGGACATTGTACATTTTATTGTAGTGCTATAGTAGTGCTAATAATCCCACTCTTGTCAGTTCCCTAGTGACACACCACCAACCCTAGAACAGACAGCATAACACATGCAAAAGCCAACTGATTGCCCAGGTTACTAATCAAGGCATCAGTTAGCATGGACACAAGCAGTAACACTGTCATACTCCTTCTGACACTGGACCACACACCATTTGTTATGCTCAAAGCCAAATCATGCCTACCAACTCTAACTAGTGAACCCCATTGAATGTTAAATTATGCAATGGATGGTGGCAATATTGCTCACTGTACCTACCATGGTCTGACAAGGTGTTTGACAATATTAGGATAGGATGCCTTTCTGGAAACTGTACAGGTTATCTACTGAGTGTTATGACAGCTGGCGGGTAGGCAAGTGTCTGACAGTTATAATCTGGGAAGACAACATTTGGGGACCTAAGCTGCAATGACGCCAGTCACCAGTGGATTTCCTCAGATATCATTGATGGCATACACCTTCTAGCCATTCCCCCTCTGCAGTCACAGCCACTGTCAGGGTCCCTCTGACTGGCTACATTAGCAGGTAATTGCATATCAGGAGCGGTCACTGAATCCCACGCAGAACCAATAGTTAATCAGGACTGTCTGTAACACGCATTTTTTTGTGGTCTGAGCCACTGACAAATACTCAATGACAATGACTGCACAATACTTTCATTTAGAAAGTCATCTATCCCTGCAAAATATAGTAGTGTCTGCACACCACACACAGTTGAGTCGTTACTCATGGATGTATGGATACAGGGAGAAATGTAGCCTTTAACATTCAGCAGTCGGTGAGATGTGGGGACACATTCAGTGTTGTGCATCATAAACAAACAGACAGGTCTGGGATGTAACTCCCAGACTGTCATTGCCATAATACATGTGGCACTCATCACATCTATCATTATGTACAATGGCACCCTTGCTATGTCACCACACAGGCATATCTTACAGCTGTAGCAGCCACACATGGTCCATGGTACTTCAATGCACATTGCAGATAACATGTCCTATGGAGTCCATGTCAAGGCCGTACATGTATGGTCTGTCTCATAGATGTTTTGGAGGAGATATGTATGGCTTCCAGACAGGGATGTGTCAGATCCCACTGTGTACTCCCTGTGCATCCATAATAGGACTAACACATGTCTTACCTAACTTACACACCTGCACCATCACTGTGATATAAATACTACATGTTGTAGAGACAGATATGTCACACAGACAGTACACCCTATATGTAAAAGCCCAGCCATGCATGTGAAACACACATATGCTGTGACACACATCATGTGCAGGTTACACTATGGGATACAGACCATGACAATCATAGCTCTTGCAGGACAAATGTCTGCAATGGACACAAGAAATTGTGTTAGCTCCCAACACCCTGGTGACACTTATCAAACTTATCGGACCTTTTCACAGATTAGGGACGCATGAGTCCACTAAATGAGATCATTGTCCTTGTTAGCCTGTTACACATATATGGACTTATTGTAGCCATGAACTTATAGTGCTGTACCTTGCAAAGGAGATATTTCTTCTGTGCTGACAGTCTATCCTGTGCTGTGACATCTATGGGTGTCTTGCTGCTGTGTGTCCATAGGTGTCCCCAACAGAATCCTGAAACAGAAAGAGAAACAGGTCCACGACACACCTTTCATTGTGTAAGTATAAAGCCATTACAACATCATACAGCATAAGGTACACAAAATTATGTGGCTTACTCATTACCAGTGTTAGCATACAGTATCTGTCAGTAACCACTAAAAGTGGATGACTAAACAATGCATTACACAAGTACATGTTAATTTATATAGTCACTTTATGCATCAGACACATACCTTCATCTGCCTGCATTGATGATGAGAATGACAGGGGATGTGGCACAGGTATCATCACTTGCACAGTGTGTTGTGTGGGTGTGCAGGAGGCCTAAGCTGAGCCAAAAGGTTGACAGCATGTGTGTGAGTCAGGAAGGGAAGCAGGCAAGATGGACCATGGAATTGTGCTGTGTGTGTCTGTAGGTGTATTGCATTTGACAGTGGTGTGTGTGTGTGTGTGTGTGTGTGTGTGTGTGTGTGTGTGTGTGTGTGTGTGTGTGTGTATGTGTGTATATATCTAGTCAAGCTCAGTGCTAGTGCTACATGTGTGTATGTTGGACAGCTTTGAACCTTGCATAGCAGAGCTGACAGTTCACAGTCTACAACCCCAAACATGAGAAATGGCTCTGCCAGGAATTGCACTGGCACCTACATCGCCAAGGTCAGAAGTGGCACTAGTACCTGATGGTGACTGCTGTCTGCTTGGACCTCATCCTCCATGTGAATGCCTAGGACCATGTGCCCATGGTCTGCCATGTATTGGTGTGGACAGTACAGTCCTCTGTGTAGCACTGGATGCACTGCCACTATGGTAGCATGACTGTGTTTAGCCAAGTGAACTCTCAGCAAATGGAGTTGCTGACCTACATCCATGAGGCCGATGCTCAACTCGAACCACACATTCCACCTCAGGCAGAATGTGTTGCACCTACATGCCCAAGGTCAGAAGTGGCACTAGTACCTGATGGTGACTGCTGTCTGCTTGGACCTCATCCTCCATGTGAATGCCTAGGACCATGCGCCCATGGTCTGCCATGTATTGGTGTGGACAGCACAGTCCTCTGTGTAGCACTGGATGCACTGCCACTATGGTAGCGTGACTGTGTATGGCCAAGTGAACTCTCAGCAAATGGAGTTGCTGACCTACATCCATGAGGCCGATGCTCAACTCCAACCACACATTCCAGCACAGGCAGAATGTGTTCCAAGTCAGACACTGTCTCAGCCCACCTTTTTTTCACTGCATCAGTGAACCAATCCAGGGTGTCACCAATGTGGTGGAGGCAGTCATGGATCTCAAATTGTGCTGCATCCATGACCCTGAGCATACATCTGGAGTTCTTTTCAGAATGTGCCTGTGCCTCCATAATGGCCTTAAACATATGCCATAACATGATGTGAGACCTGCAACAGGTGGTGGGAGGACTGCAGGCCTCCTACGAGTATTCTTATCAATCTGCCTATATGGAGCCTCACCAGCTCTCTATCTGTGGCCAGTGTCTACACTCACTGGAGCCATAGTTGTCACACTTTCCTATTCAATGTCCCACCTCTGACTGTTCAATATTTGCGGCCCCTGGGTACTGGGTATGTGTAGGCATACTGACTGTATGCAGTGACACTGAAGTCAGAAGAGTGATGTCAACCTTTGAGATATATTCAGCCCCTGAAACCTCACCTGTGCCTTACTGTGGCCAAGATTAGCATCAGAGTCTGAAGAGACACTGACATCAGGTTGTGTAAAGGACTGAGACCAACCCCTCTGGGTCACCTGTGATAAGAGAGGAAAAAGCAGTACATTAATACCTACACTATTATGCTCTGCAGTACTATGTTGCAATAAATGTATAGCCCTATACATTACTGGCACTGTTTTAGACCTCTTGAAAGCCCAACCTCATATAGTAGGACAAGAGGACATTATTAGTCCCAGTAACAGCTGTAGTTAGTTGAAAATAAATGCTCTTTACACAGCAATCTCATCTGCAAAAATGAGGTTCACTTTTGACATTCGTGAAGACTCTGCACAGTTGACACATATTGCAATATGCAATGTCCTGACAATACTGTTACATCTATCAGTGTGGTGACACCTACAAGGCATACATATGACTGTAACATGTGTACAGTCATAAAATATCTGTGCTTCTGGCTATCATTCTGACAGTACAGCACTCCAGCAGCAGGCCTGGGATGACACTTTAAGAATTGCATTGCTGTAAACCTACATCTTCAACAAAAGAGTGTTGTGCTAGCAGGGGCAGGACCACAGTCTTGCCCAATACCAGATGGACCTGTGAAAAGTAAAAGAGAGGTAATGTCAGCACCACTGTAGTTTGAACCACAACAATGTAATACATCCATATATCTCACATTTACAGTAGCTACTGTGTTAATTCATGTATCAGTCAACATCTGAGCAATAGAGTCAAACTGCAGTTAAACCCTTCCTCCCACAAAGAACACAGACCTGACACCCACATAAGAGTATGTACACACTGAATGTTACAGTATAGCAATGGTGGTCAAACTAAGCTTACCTGCATGCTCCTGTACCGTGGAAACTTGACACCCACATCCACGATGTATAGTGTGATGGATGCCTAGGAGCTGTTGTGTGTGCCTAGGTTTGCCAAGAATTCCTCAGTGGGTGAGAGTGCTTGTTCTGCTGCAGGCCCTCCAACAGTGATGTCACAATCCCTGGCTACATCAGCTGTTCTTCTGCATGCAGCATTGATCATGTCCATTGTGTGTTGTCGAACCTGCTCATATGTCCTGCTCTGATTACCTTCATCATTCTCGTCACAGAAAAGGTCAGTCCATAATGCTGTCCGCTGTTCCTTGTTTTGCCTTCTCCTGGAAAGTAGGAGTTCAGGGTGTTGCCGGAGGCCTTCAAGTATAATTTAATTCTCTGCAGCCATGAAAGGTGCACAGGGTCTTGGGTACGTGTCCAAAAAGACAACAGAATGGGAACACATGTCAAGATCACATATGTAGTACACTATGTAGAGATACAGCAAGAAAATGTCTGGCAGTATCCCCTGCTTGAGCACACATGCCATATTTCACAGGGTGCAAACATACTAAGTGTGTGAATACAACTAAGATACTAGCCATAGTCAGCTATTCCCGTGTGTACCATGACAGATACTGCTGTATGATTATACACCATCACTGTAGTCTATTGTAGTGTGTTCCCTGGGGGGCATTCCCCCTGATAATATGTCAAAGCAACAGTGCCAACCAAATAGCAGTGTGTTATTACAACCACTATAAAGAGACCAGTGTGCCACATTGAGAAAAATCATTCCACCTTTCATGTATTGTTCATCCTCTGTATGTGTAACAAGTGTAACAAATGTAGATATCAATGATATGTCATTATCACAGTTCTAAGAAAGGCTTAATGCAGTAACCCTTATTCCATTTAAGTATATTCACACATCTGCTTCCTGTTGTAAACAAAATGTTACAGACCTGCTGGACTGCAAAACTCTTCTATTGATATGTGGTGATATTTAACTTTTTGCAAATGCATGTTCTATGTGCAAAAAATGGTTCCCCATAGTCAGTATGTTTGCCTTTTAGCATGCTTCTGATTAGCAGGTGATTTCCTCTTAACCAATCTGTGGTTCTGAAATGCTAATTGCAGGCAATACAGCTGATTTGCACTATCATCAGCCAATGACATGCAACCACTTTACAAGATATAAGGCCTCCATGTAGATTACAAGCCCTTTCTGATATTTTCTGCTGGACATTACTGGGGTGGGGAGACTATGTCATTGCAGAGGGTAGGTCTGTAGAAGCTACTGTTACATAGAGATTTGTGTGGTACAGGCTCCAGCTTCCACTGCAGGTAATAGGCCTAGGTAGAGAGTGTGAACACTTTGGAGGACAACAAGCTGTAGGTGTATCTGTGGCAGCCTTGTAGTAGAGGCAGAGCCAGAGTGAGGGTAGCCATTCCACTCCAGTTAAGGCATGTATTTAAGGTAATTATGTCAGGCAATGGTATCATTAACAGAGTACTAGGCTAGATGTTTGTTCTGTCCTTGAACAACATAAGGGATAAACATAACATTATGTCCACCATTTGAGCAACTGTCATGCCACGTGTTGCTCTCTGTTACTCATTTGGAACATGTATGCTGGCAGTCCTTGTTACAAGCAAGGGCTGCATGTGTGTATGTTAGCTGTTCAGCTGTGCTAATCTGCACTGTGAGTTTGAAAGGATTGTTTACTGCATTCTGATAGCAGTGGGCCTCATTTGGATTACCAGAGTTAAACTCCTCTGTGAATGCATATTAATGCATGATGTCACACTTTATACACTTACAGTTTTGTTATAGGAATATGTGAAGTGTCTTCCCATCTGCAGGCCTGTGACTTCCATCAGTGATAAGCAGACATTTCATTTGTAATGCATTGTGTGGATAAAAAGAGTGCATGACTCAGTGATTAATTGTTGGCTTCACAATAATGTTATTTAAATGCTACATACCACTGGATTTGAACCCATGACAGTGTGTTGCAAAATGTACTGCTTGCAAAGTATTAAACAGATTAAGCTACTGAGTCACTGTTCTAACAGGTGTATTTGCAAGATATAAGTACACACATACAGGCTGTGACATTCTATTTCTACTGCCACCATTATGTGCATAGCATTATATGGATGTATTTCTGCACAAAGGTCCCTGTTGTACATGCAATTTACCAGTAATGCCTTAGCAGGTGTACGTATAAATGTTGTTGATAAAAGGAGACATTTACCTGCTAATAGAAACCTCACTTACATCCATTCTTGTGTGTTTAGCTTTCTAGTAGTGTACTCTTGTACCAGATTCCAAGGTGCAATACCAGTTTTTCCATTTATCTTTCAGCAAGTTTTTGCGATGCTGAGCTTAATGACTATAACTTGCAATTACTATGTTTGGCTTAAACCACCTGTTTTAGTTAACAGCTGTGTGGCATGGCAGGTTATGCAGCACCCTACAGGTGAAATGGTCATGGGTTTGAGGTAGGGGGCAGGTGTTTATTTTGTACATGTTTATTATTTAAAACACATATATCAATATAGCTCCATTTAGTTGAGCTTAAGGAAGCTATGCATCATGCACCAGCACACTAAAAATATATAAAGAAAAGAAAAATGGAGAGGTAGGAAAGTGATGAAATGGGGTGTAAGCAGGGGGAAAAACATAGTGAATGACAGGTAGGTATTTGCAGGAAGGGGGTAGGTAGGAAGGAACCGTAGCTATCCATTGCTTGTACAGCAACAAATGTGCACTTTGATATATCAATTTGTAGATGACTTTGGACTCTAATCCCCACAGAGAGAGGGGTGAGGACAACATAATTGTGTTGTTAAGCCAGTGTGAAATGGTGAGCTATGTATGGGAAAAAATTATTTTTTGGGATAGGTGGCCATTTTTTTTTTAAGGAGAGAGTGGAATGTTGGGGGAGGGGCATAGGTACATAATGGGGAGGTAAGCTGGGTAGGTGAGGAAGCTTGTGCAGACAGACAAGACAGCAGACAGTGGTGGTGTGTGACACAAGAGAGGGGTAAACACCTTGGATGGGGAGGGTGTTTTGGAATCTCAGTCCCATGTGCCTCTACAAGGTAGCAGCATGACTCACATCCCCCCTCATAAGACTGTTGACACTGTTCTGTTACTGCCCCACGGGTGACAGTGGTGGAGACTGAGCTCCATGGTGAGCCTGCCCCACCAGGGTAGCCAGTCTGCTCTCCATCTGACGCAAGTGTCATCCAAACCCACAGTAGACGATCCTGTGCACCATACCCTGCAGTTCATCAAGGGTAACATGTTGCACCACTGACACAAAAAAAAAATAAACAGCCTCTGCCAGGCTCAAACCCAGGACCATATACACTACAGTTACAGTAGCTAACCACTAAGCCATCACAGCAGTCACAGGGTGAAAACTCTCCTTCCACTAACAGTCCCAGGGGGGGGGCCCATCCACATCCCAAGGGGCGGTACTACCAGAATCCATAGGTAGTGCAGGGTAGCAGAGGAGGCACTACCAGGCTGGGTTCCAGATTTGCTAGGACCCAGTGCCATGGCCGAAGGAGGCAAGGTAGGTGGATCATGAGGAACAGGCTGACATTGATGCACTGTAGTAAAATAGTTATAACAATAAGAGTTAAAGTTAGTATTAACCAAACCAGTGTTAATATTAACAGACTGGAATATAATATTTATTAATCCAAATACATATTAAGGTATATTATGTGTAACACAATATTAAGTAACATAACAGTAAGTATGTTAACAGCAAACTAGTATGAATTAAACCATAAGGCTAGTAAAACAGTTAATATTAGCATATTTTGTTACACTAAGTCATAATAATAAATAATAATAAATTAAAGAAAATAAGGGGTAGGGAGAGAGAAAAACATACCATTTGTTACCTTGCAGCTAATATTACTATACAGAGTACAACTACAAACATCTACAGGTATGCAGTGTCAATTGTGACTACAGTGACTACAGTTCTTCTATATCTGATACAGCACATACATACCTCTCAAGCTATTAGCATGGGACAGTATGTGCCAAGCAGTAACAAATGCAGGTACACTACTACACAGAAAAGTTTCATATAATGTGGACTTACATAACTACCAAGGTGTTATGTAAATGGATTTGAAAATATATAGCATTCCAGGTAATCATTTATGTTGTAATTATGGAACAGACAGATTAGGCAGCTGCAATTACATTATGAAAATGTGTGACAATTGAGAGGCATGTTTGTGTACATTAAGTAAACTAGACAGGCATCAGGCCTTGATTGGCAGGCATGGGAGTAGAACCCAATAGCTGTGACTGCAGGAGACATCTGCAAATAATGCAACAATTGACTGCAGCAACTTAGAACAGACATGCAATGACTACAGTCCTATTGTAAATATTAAAACAGATTTATTTAGGAGCCCACAAAGCTATTACAGTTTTACAGTTGACTGCAGCGACAGTAGAACACACATGCAATGAATTCAGTTGTGCTGCAAATATTAGGACAGAATTATTTAGGGAACCACAATGCTGCTTAATACTCTATTGGTTTTGCTGATAATTCTCTGTGAAATCTATACACACACTATCTGTACATAAAGTGGGATACCTCAGCGATATACCTTTTGTTCCTGGAGGGAAAGAAATTTTGAGCATTATGTGACTGAAATTGGCCTGGAGACAACCTTGAACCATACTATTAGCTGATAAAAACGTTTTACAGGACATTCCTTCTGTATTGTAGAGCTATTACAGTTTTACACTTGATTGCAGTGACAATAGAACCCACATGCAACCATGCTCTGTACAAGGTTTTAAAACATTTCTTCTTAAAGATTACACAATAGAAAACTCAACTGCATTAACATTTGACCTTTGTCTAGTGCAGGTAAATAGATATTAACTGTTGTTTTTATGATATTAATTTATATAGATATAAGTTTCATATTTTTCTAAATAGCTCATGTAACACAGAACCCAGCCTCATATGAAAGCTCTCAGCTAGATGAATAAAATGCTGCTAATAGTATGTGTGTAACTTGAGTGGTTGCTGAGATATTCTAAGTTGTTTACAAAATATTACAAATGTAATAGTTACTGTGTTTACTGTGACTTATAAAATTTGTTTTAAGACATAGAACCTAGATAACACTACCACTATAAAAAACATTTTGTGCTGAAGAGATTGTCATTTATACTTCTTTAATAAACTTTATGGTTTCAGAGATATGAACATTTGTTTGAAATGCAAGGACATAATTTAATTCTGTGAAAAAACTTATGCTCCACCCATTGGGAGTTACAGTGCAAACTTTCTGAGCTCCTTTGGAGTGAATGAGTTAAGACAGACTTATTTAGGAAACCACAATGCTGCCTAACACTTCTTTGGTATTGCTGATAATGCCCTTGTTTATTGAAATACAGTTGTTATTGTTCATTTATTGCACTACAGTTCTAATTGCCCATTTATTGCAGTACATTTCTAATTCTCCATTTATTGCACTACAGTTTTTATTCTTTATTGCAGTACATTTTTTTTATTCTTTATTGCTTATTGCACTACAGGTAGCATACCATATCCATACTTACCACACTCAGGGCACAACGTGACCAGGCACCCGGCCTGGGACTGAATATTGCAAGTTCTTTCAGCTGCAGCTGTTGTGAGAGGAGCACACCATTATGCATACCAGTTTTGCATGCATTCAGCTTGCATTTTGGTAAAACAATGGAAAGAAACACTCACATATTTGTGGGGCATGCCCAGCCCTAGCCTCTTGGACTCAGGTGTCCAATGTTCCCCTCTTTCTCCAATTCAGGTCATCATAGTGGTGAAAACACTGCTCACCAGTGTAAGGGACACCAATAGCACTAGTAAGGTCCCTGGCCAACTGATCTCAGGCCTTAGCCTTACACTCTGAGCCCTGGTAATCACTCTGCAGCAGCCTATGTTTATAAGTCCATATGAGGAGCCTAAACAAAAATCTTGGACTCCTGCACAGGCCATCTCTGAATCCAAAAGCATGCACCCTCTCCAACACTGCCGGGCATATCAGCAGATAAGCAGACACCAACAAATGGTGCAATATGCTGGCCTATTGGCCTTAAAATAGTGTTTTTTCCCAACCTTACACATCATTCAGCAACATTCAAAAAAGTGCTGGGGTGCTTAGTATCATGCAAACCAACTAAGCACAGATAAGTATCGTGAAAACTCACAGACCTGTGGTTTAGAGAAGTTTAGCAATGCACAAACAATATTAGCCATTAGCCATATTTAAACAGTGCTTAGCACTGCACAGCATTTCCAAATGTAAAAACATTGCTTTTAGTTTAAAAGATATTTTGCATTGCATTCAGCAAATGATATGTCTGTAAGGGAATTGAACCCAGGACCTACAAAACTTTAGACCATCACTCTACCCATTTATCTACTTAGATAGTATATAAAGTAGCATACCTTCACATACACTACTAAGCAATCGTGGCACACTACTCAAACAAGCTTAAATGGGCATAAACAAAAGCAGAGATAAATAATTAATAATATCCGTTTTCTATTTTTAGATATCTGGCAGGTGTCTGCTGTGTATGTGAAAGTGTGGCTTGGCACAGCTGTGCTCCACCCCACACCACACAAACTGACATTAAAAAAAAAAACAAAACAAAAAAAAACCTGTTATCATAATTAATTACATCCAGTTTCTATGTTTAGATGTCTGGCAGGTGTCAGCTGTCTATGTATAAGTGCCACTTGGCATTTCTGTGCACCGCTCTGTACAAATGGCCATTAAGAAAATATATAAATAAAAATACATATCTCTTAGGTTCATAGGTTCATAGCAGGGTACTAGGCTATTGGCCCTAGGGCCTATATAAGCCTAGCCAAAAATGTACCCTGGTTTTCGCCACCCAAGAAAATTATTTTCCTGTACCCCTGTCGAGCAGAGCCACAGAAGTGATCCCCGGGACGAATTTCCTATCTCCCATCCAATGATCAAGATTTTTCTTGAAGAGTGCTAATGAGGAGCTCTGTTTGACATAGATAGGTAGTCTGTTCCAGAGTATGGGAAGTCTCTGGGACAGGAATCTATCCCTCCAGCATGCTCTGTTTATTGTGGTGATAAGGTTTAGGTCCCTAGAGCCTGTAGCTCAGAGGAATTGGGATTTCTTTAAGTGGAGCATGCCCAACAGCTCTGGGTTTGACATAGCTTTGTATGTTAGGCAGAAATCGCCTCTGAAAAGGCGATATGCGACAGAGTAAAGCTGGAGTTTTTGAGACGGACTGCGTAGGGCATCTGTTTGAGGCCAGTAATCCTCTTTGTGAGGTATTTCTGTGGCCTTTTCAGTTGTTGTAGATGTCTTGTGAGGTACATACCAAAAGGAGTGTTGTACTCTATAATGGGTCTAATGAGTGATGAGTAGAGGGGAGCAATGACCTCTTTTTTTCTGGATGAGAGACCTTTTTTGATGAGGTGAGCCACATAGAAGGATTTCCTGACCACTGTGGCGATGTGATTATCAAAGGAGAGACTACTGTCTACCTGGGTCCCAAGGTCTCATCACATTTTCGGCATTAAGTAGACTGCCAGCTATGTGGTAGTTCATGGGTACAGAGTTTTTACCAAAGGGGATGACAATACACTTTTTGGCATTGAGCTTTAGGCCATGGCTTTGACACCAGGCATCTGTCTCAATGAGGCCCTTTTGTAGTATGTCCACATCATTAGGAGTTTCGTTATGGCTCCTAGTTTGCAGTCATCTGCAAACTTTGTTAGCCAAAGACCTTCTGTGTTAGCCTGTACTTCAGAGAAGTATATACCAAACAGGAGAGGACCCAGGACTGAACGCTGTGGTACTCCACTTGTCACTGGTCTGAAGTCGGATTTGGAGTCTGCTACTTTCACAGTGTGGGTTCTGACCATGAGCCAGTTATCAACCCATCTTGTGACATAGGGATTTATACCTAGTTCAGTGAGCTTATCTATAATTCCAGAGTGGGGGATGGTGTCAAAAGCCTTAGCAAGATCTAGATAAGCTTTGTGAAGCACCTTACCCTCATCTATGGCTTTGGTGACTGCTTCAAAGAGGTCAGTCAGGTTTAGGAGACATGATCTGCCTTTTACAAATCCAAACTGGGTAGGGTCCAGAGTTTGGAGATTACCAATGTCTTTGTTTATGAGTTCCATGATGATACATTCCATGACCTTGCAATCCAGGCTCATCAGGCTAATGGGGCGGAAGTTCCCATGGTCTGTCTTGGCTCTCCCTTTGTGGAATGGGATAACCATTGCAGTGCGCCATTCAGTGGGCCCAAAGCCTGAGGTGAGGCTATGACTGAACATAGTACTTAGTTAGGGTGCCAGTTCATTCTGTAGCTCATGTAGAACGCAGCCTGGGATATTGTCAGGTCCCATGGATGCTGTGTTCTTGGCTTTGGAGAATGTGTTTTTTTACCTGTACAGCCATGATTACAGGAACTTTGCATTCTTCCAGTATAGAGATGGGCTTTTTAGGGGGTGAGAGGGGGGTAAAATTAGCACTGAATCTATCTGCCAGGATGTTGGCAATATCAGTTGGTTCTGTATATTTAGTGCTATTGTGCTGTAACTCAGAGCAGATCTGAGTGTTGCCATTGAGATTCTTGACATAGCTATAGAATGCTTTGTGGTTGTCTTTAGAGTCAGTGGCAAATTAGTTTTTGTAACTAGCTTTGGAGGATTTTATGAGGGATCTCAGCTTCTTACTGAGGTTGACCAGGGTGTTCCTCCAGTCATGGGACTTTACTCTTTTTTGCAACAGTTTCTTTCTTCTGTTGTAGAATTTTTTTAGGGCAGAGGACCACCAGATCGGCTTCCTTTTTTTGGAGGATAGCATCTTGGTTCTATTAGGGATAGCATGATCTATGCACTCGTGTAAGTGCTTATAAAGTGCATTTGTGTAGGATTCAGCAGCCATAACTCTATTGTCCGTCTGCATGGGTGTCATGACGTTTGCCACTTCTGTCTTAAGAAGTGTGAAGTTGGCTTTGGAGAAGTTTTTTACAGTGGTTTCCCTAACTGGGGGTGGGGGTGGGATGTGGATGTCTAGGGTGATTAGCTTGTGGTCGAATCTGACCGAGGAATTGACCTCTGGTGTGGAACACCAGCTGCCCATGTTGGTAATGACCAGGTCTAGGATAATACTGCCCCTGGTGGGGGTGTGAATAAGTTGATCCAAGGCGTTGGAATTTATGAATCCCAGAAAACATTGAGCAAAAGAGTTGGTACATGAGTAGTTTTCCCAGTTAATGGTGGGGTAGTTGAAATCACCCAATATTAGGGTGTTAGGTTGTACCCTAATACTTTCCAGTGTATCAAGAAATGAGGAGTGGGAATCCTGGGGCATGGTGGGGGGTCTGTAGCAAGCTACAATTTGGATTGCGGTCTTGCCCAGAGTTAGTTGCACTTGGATAATCTCGGATGAATTATGCTGTTCAACTAGCCTGGAGGTGTGGATATCCTTAATGAATATGGACACACCTCCACCTTTAGTGCTTCATTCTCAGTTTGGTGGCCGAAAGGTGTGGTATGAATTATAGCCTGGTAATGCA
The DNA here is from genome assembly GCF_019279795.1 of Protopterus annectens. Classification (NCBI taxonomy): domain Eukaryota; kingdom Metazoa; phylum Chordata; order Ceratodontiformes; family Protopteridae; genus Protopterus; species Protopterus annectens. The sequence continues at coordinate 882,647,655 of NC_056728.1, read as the reverse complement.
GGGGTGCTCTCTTGAGCTTTGAACCAGGTCTCTGTCACTGCACAGATGTCGATGTCCTCCATTTTAAGAAGTGCCTCGAGTGAGTGCATTTTGAGGTTTAGACTTCTAGCATTGAGTAGCATTACCCTCAGATTTTGCTTGCTTGTACCTGTTATGGTGGTGAATTTGTCATTTGAACCTTGTCTAAAAAAGGCACTATAGGGGTGGCAAGAGCCTTAGCCAGTATCCAGAATCCCAAGGGCGACAGGTGCAAGCCATCTCTGGCAAAGCATTGTGGTCTGTCGATCATGTCGTCCCAGGCAGACAAATACTGGATCCCCTTAGAATGACACCAGAAGCTTAGCCAATTGTTGAAGTCAATCATTTTGTCCTTGTACTGTGGCATCATTCTGGGAGATGGCAGGATGCTACTCAGGGCCAGGGTCATACCTGCCTGGGCTACAAGATCAGAGAGCTCCTCCATGTCTCTTTTCATGTAGTCCAGGGAGTTACGTCTCAGGTCATTCATACCAACATGGACAATGACAGTGTCATATTTGTACCTGTTATGGAGTGACCTGAGTGCGTGCATTATATGGCAGATCCTGGCACTTGACAGGCAGCTGACAGTAACTTTCTCCTTGTTTAGCCTGGTGAGTGGAACATCAGTGTGCCTGACTATAAAGTCACCTATGACTAGAGTGTTGGGTACGTTGCTATGCCTTATGGGCTGTGGTTGAGTGGCACACTGAGTTTGTGGACTATGTCTCATTTGGGTTGTGTTGGGGGGTGGAGTTTGCTTGCGTTTCTGCTTTGGAGGTCCCTGATGCTTGGGCAGGTTTTTATTGAGAGCCTCCGCGAATGTAGGTGTGTGTTTTGTGTTTCTATGTGTGTGTTTTGGTGGTGTAGGTTTTGAGGGACTATGTGATGAGTGTGGTGTGGTGCAAGTGTTTACCTTCACCTCTTGACTGTCTAGTCCAGTCTTAGGTGAAGAGAGCTTTGCTTCCAGTTTGGCAATATAAGTGCATCTCTCACAAGTTGTAGTGTTGGGTGGTAGGAGGAGAGGGTTGTCTTTGTACATGAGGCAATTGCTGCATTGCCCCAAGATGCCCAGATTCATCAGGTAGACAGGAGAAATCACCAGGAGCTGACCCTTAGACATGCCTGGATAGGTGCTTATTTATTAAGTACTAAAAATTGCTTTTCTCTAGACAAGTGCGGAAAGTTGAGTGCTGTAGCAATTTGCAACTTATTTAGTGCTTACAATGAGTTCTGAACAAGTGCTGAGTTCAAAGAAACAGATTTGAGTGCTGAAACTAGAAAACTGGCTAGTTCTAAGAAACAAAATTAAGCTAGAAGGCTTCCCTCCAAAACAGAAAGGCTTGGGGGCTCAGAAACCTACAAACAGTCTAGACCACTTACAGGAAAGGCAGAAAACAAGCTTAATTTTTTTTCTTTACCAGATGCTCTCTGTACACAGTAGGAGTGCCCGAAATCAGAGTATGATCTCACTGCACTCAGTTGAGTGAGCAAATGAGATGGGCCCAGAAGGAGTACCCAAACGCAAACTTACAAGAGGGGCGGGCCACCAAGATTAACACCAAAACAAAAACAGGGAGGGTGGGTGGAGAACTAACTGACAAAATAGAGTCAAAACTTTCAGTTCAGTTAATATTCAATGTAACACAATAACTCAATTTAAATGCCGTATTATTTGAAAAATGTGAAGATAAAAGGTACTTAAATTTTCTTATACGTCCAGTTGAATGCAGCTAGATCTTAGCCGGCCAAAGTTGAAGTTTTTAAGCCTTATAAGCCTTATATATTTAATACACAAACTATTAATACACAGCACATTTCACCAATAGCACAGAACATTACAGGGAGCCTCACCATGTGCATAACATCTGACCAGCCTCTACACATCTGCCTACACAGATTCAATATCCCTGTTAGTATGCTCTCCCTCATTAGTGCACCATCATTAATATGCATAGCTCACTGCTGAGGGGGAACCATGGCTATGTACATTGGTACATTTTGTGTAGGCTCTACACAGAGCCTAAAGGGAGTTTACTAAATCCTGGGGATAGTCAATGTACAATAAAGCAGAGTGAATTGTACAATATATACATTTGTTTCTAAAATGAGTCAATTTTCACCAAATATAGGAAGCATGACTCCTTCAAAACTACATGGCAATCTCTCCATGGTCATTGAACATTTGCTATAACTGCAAGATAGTGGATAACTCATTTGTTTTGTAGTCTATGGCAAAGGCATCACCAGTAGCATTAGATGGGAATACATGTAGTGACAACCTTCATGCTGCATTACATAATGGCATGGGGTATGAAAAGTAATGTATTATGAGGACTTGATGTCCTGCAAACTCTGTTAGAAGATGTCAACAGGGTTGGAAAGATAGGATATAAAATTAAAAATAAATGGTTTGATTACAACAATCTGTGATTACATACTCACTTTGACACTGTGCAAGTGACTTAATGGGTCTGAAGATTTCGGTTCACTCCTCCTTTTAGGCACCTCTGTATCTAAAGTTTTTTTTAACTTGGATTCTGACCACCCTAAGTGCTGTTTAGTCATTTTTCGTTTGATGTTTTGCACACTGCATTTAGACCTTTTTAAATAGCAAATTACTCCTGAAGTCAGAAAACACTATGTTGATAACATCCAACACTGCCTTTATGCAAATAAGATTGGCTAGAGACAAACATCATGAATTTTTTGGGCATTAATATGGGTATAAATTGTCCTTTAGTAATTAGTTTGAGCAGAGCCGTAACTAGGCCATTTAATTTGGCACTCTAGCAGTCTCCTGATTGACACCATGTCAATCCAAACTTGAGGACAAAAACATCTTCTGTACTGTAGACAAAAGCTTATACAACCTCTATGCTATAGTTAAGCTACTGAAGAATTTCATTTTAGAAGCCACTATATTAGCTATGGCTGATAATATAAATACCATTACTTCACTCATGTCTGATTGTCAGGTGTTCAACACTAACCATTTTGCCACCCGATAGTTTTCATCCTTCACCCCCATCCTAGTTTCAGTACTGATTCTGATTATAAGTTAAAAGCCAACAGTCATGCTTTCATTCTACTTCCAGAGAAAGAAGCCTGCTTGCCAACACAATACTGCAAAGTCTGGTACAGATAACTTTCACTTTAGGCTAACATATATGCAGTGGCATAACTCCTGACCCATACAAACATACGTTCTGGAAATATATGACATTCTGATTTCTGGCTCAAATGGTTACTCAAACAGTAGCTAGGCAGTGCAGTTGAGTAACAAATGTTCATGTAAAACCACTGTAAATAAAGTATTGCAATATATTACTAGGCAACTTTCCTTGGGTGAAAAATAAGTTGCTGTTTTACTATAAAGTTAATGTTTATAAAGCCTACATTTATTTTTACACATTAAGAGAAAGGTTTTGAGTAAGAGTATTGCAGAACAAGGAAAGAAGAAGAGAGAACTTTTGTGCAAGAATATCTGCCTAAGGGAAATAAACACTGGAAGAGAAGATCAATGCTATTGTTAACTCCTTTGTGTCACAACTGATGCAGGACTGGTTCCACATTTAGACGTCTTGAGTCTGCAACAGACTCTGACTCTTTATGAGCTTGAATTAATAAAGCAGGTAGGTATGGAAATGAATGAATAAATAAATATTTGGATGGATGCTGCAACAATGCACACGGCAGAAAATGTAGATGGATGAAGATAGCTGATCACAGTTGCTTTCACTCTCATGTACACATTCCTGGTGAAGTAAGTGTGTATGTAAGTATATGTGTGTGTGTGTGTGTGTGTGTGTGTGTGTGTGTGTGTGTGTGTGTGTGTGTGTGTGTGTGTGTGTGTGTGTGTGTTATGAGGGGCCTAGCTCTGCTTTCTCCTTGACATTATGTTCACTTTAACTTGGCTATTACTGTGAAAGGACACAAATAGGTTCACAGGTTCATAGGTGGATACTAGGCTAACGTCCACTTGATAAGCCTAGCTTTGCATCCCAAACATGTCTTGTAAGTTGCTTTGCCATAGCAGTTATTTTTTGGGGTACATGTTAGTTAAGGTATGATTTAATGGCTGCCTCTGTCCATCAGGAACAAAGGTGCCTGACCAGGGGTGCATTTCCTATTTCCCATCCAGTGGTCCTAGTCACCCGTGAATAGGGTAAGGAAAGTCCTGCTTCATATAGATGGGAATCCTAGTCCAGAGAAGGGGAAGCAAATTAGAAAAAAAAAAATCACTGCCTTAAACAAAGTGAACACTTACTACAAATAATAATCATCATCATAATATATGACAAAAAGGCAGCCAGAGGAGACAGTACTTGTAATAAACAATGTGTTTTATAGACTTATTTATTAAAATCAGTCTATAAAATGTGTTGAATATATAAAATGTAAAATACAAAGAACAAGCTTTTAGACATGTAAAACAGACCACCCCCGGGATTTATGAAGCTTGCGCCAGGTGCCGGAGTAGTGTCGGCAATCTAGCGCCAAATATGGCCACTGACTGATTCAGGTATGAGCTGTTTCCATGTGCACTACCAGCATATGGCAGAGCTGCGCAGCTCCTCGAGTATGTATGCTAATTACCCCATGCACAGTGGTGTAGCATACAAATGAAGGTATGTAGTGATTCATGAAGTGGTACAGGCGTAGCATAAGCGTGTAGAAATGTAAACCAAAAAAAAACAGTTTACATTTTGTCAAACATAAAATCGGAGCCATGAAAGCAGACCAAACTTACGTATTATAATGTTAATATATGCCAATGGCTAAATATATAGCCAATGGCATAAAACAACATGCACAACATATAAAAAATAACATTTAATGTCATGACCACACTAACGCAAAGTAAAACTGCAGTGCATCTGTGCGCAAATGGGATCACAAGGAAAATATATTTAGATGTCATAAAACTGCAATGTAACACAATTTATGATATCCCCATAATAGTCAATGGCACACATGTTACACCACAACCATGGCGCAAGGTTTGCTAAGGGTCTGTGACAGTGTTCCGTGTGGTAACTAGGAATTAGCAGTCAATGCCATGCAAATGAGTCAAGTAATACTGAATTGCAAATGCCCCGCCGGTGTAAGGATGTACCACATGGCATAGCGGTACAACACCGAGGAATGGCCTGGAGGTAAACATGACATCAAGAGAGGGGCACGCCACCGTAGCTGTAAGCACATTGGATCATTGCTAATCCATGTTCCGTGTTGCTAAGCAAAGCCGAAGGATAGGGGTGTGGAAGTAGCCATAGTTTTGCTTAGCTGAGAGTACACAAGGTAACCGAAAGTTCATGTGAACGTGGATGAAAATGCGCACGAAACACGGTAAACAGCTGTGCGCGGTGCGCACCACAGCTGAAACAGGAAGGATATGGGAAGACAATAAGGAAATGTTGCAGCATGGTAATTGGAGTACAAATGAGTAATTAACACCTAGAAACTCACAGTGGGTGATAGACAACAGCTATCAAGGCTGCTAGCAGCTACCTGCAGAACAGGAAAGGGGAGGTGCCGTACAGCAAAGAAAAGCGAACTGTCACAGCAGAACAAAGCAAACTTGCAGTACATCAGGTACATAACACATTTCCCAACACAATCCTGGGTTGTGAAAGTACAAAATAAGAAAGGCGGCAGCTGGATGCATGCCTGACAATGGGAAGGGAATCGGGTTGAAAAGTGAAGTAAAGGGCAATAGATGAATCATGGCATCCAAGTGTAAGTGAACACCAAAGGCCCCACAATAGCAGTACCTGCTGTAAAACCAATAATTAAAATACCCTGCAGCTGGAATAGCACAAACACACCCAATTGCACCAGCATCATCCATTGCACAATAGTATAAGGTGTGAAAGCCCCCCCCCCCCCCACAGACACACACACACACACTTATGTATTCCTAGACACTCTGCACCATTGGTGTATACAGACGGGGAACTTTTAATATGTACATGTTAGGGTCCACCATAGTTTTGATTCACCAGCATGTGTTGGAGACTGACGGTGGTGTGGAGGATGATGCTGACAACCATCTCAGGCACCGGAGGAGGAGAAGAGAGTGTTCAGACCCAAGTTAACCTACCAGGGGCTACATGATCTGGAGATAGTAGACCATTACAGGGTGGACAAGAACATCATAAAGCAACTTGTTGAGCTGTGTCGGCCATGCCTCAGAGCCAGAAGTAACAGAGGGGAACCCATTCCAGTGGACATGAAGGTATGTGTAAGCTTGAGAATACTAGCCACAGGTACCTTCCAAAGGCCAACTGGGGATATCATGGGGATCTCACAGGCATCAGCATCCAGGGTACTCCACCAGTTCCTGGATGCCATGTTACTGCATGCCAATGAGCACATATACTTCCCCCGAATGCAGGAGGAGTTGGCCAGCAATATGCATCTCTTCCACCATGTGGCAGACTACCCGGTGGTACTGGGTGCAATAGACTGCACACAAATACACATCAAGTCACCATCCGGTGAGCAGGGTAGGTGCTACATAAACTGCAAGGGATTCCCCTCGATCAACTGCCAGGTCATGTGCAATCCCCAGGGCATTATCATGGATGTATGTGCTGGCAGCCCTGGAAGCTATAATGACTCCCACATCTGGCTGTATCAGGTATTTGCCAGGGGGGACATCCTATATGGCCACCTGGTGAGGGATGCTGGCTATGCACTGGAACCGTGGATGATGACTCCCATCAGAAATGCAGACACAGCCTAGCAAGAATGCCATAATGAAGCACACGCAGAAACCAGAATCTTCATAGAATGCGTGTTTGGGATGCTGAAATCATGGTCCCGTTGCTTGGACATATCTGGTGGAGCCTTGCAGTACTCTCCAGGGAACTTGTGCCCACATCTTCATAGTATGTGCCATGCTACACAATATGATCCTGCGGAAACAGCTGCAGCAGGGACAGAATGGTGAAGGCCCTCACAGCCCACCACCATTGCCAAGGGACCCACAGGCACAGAGGGACTCATGAACACCCTGTGCTAGCCCCAGTAGGAAGATGGAGGCATGCTCAGTATGCCCATGCCTTGGCAAAGAGGGAACGTATAGCACACACACACTGACAGTGTAGGCACTCATGGACTGACACCCTTCTCCACCTGCACACACAGAAAACATGGATGGCACACACACACTACCACCTGTAAATTGTCATGTATAGGTGGTCTACTGTGTGCATCCTACATAGGTAGCCCTCAACTATTATACACACAACTGCCATTGGCACAAGGTAAGTCAATACCTGAACAGTAAATTAAGCTATCAGCATGTGTCTATACTGTATGTACAGTTTCATAGATACATAGGTAGGTACATGCCCAACTGCTGAGATCACTCATAAGCATAAGTAAAACGTGTCTGCTGTCGCCACCCATCGATTAACTAACTGTCCCTCTATGGAGCAGAGCCAATTGCGGGATCTCTGGGGTGTAGTCACTGTTCACCACCCACTCTGCAAGGATTCCCTGGAGTGTTAGTGAGGGGGTTTGTATAATGTAATCAGGGATGTAGTTCCAAATAATGGGGAGTATCCCTGACAGGAATCTTCACAGATGTTTACATGTTACATAGTATACCTTAAACACAGCTTGCATATATAGGTAGTTCTCCACAGAATAATAAACATGTGGAACACAAAACTGCTGAAATGTGCGTTAATCACCCTTGCACTACCAGTGCCTGCTCTGAGAGGTAAGATATCACTGCCAGGATTAGAACACGCAACCATGTACACATTCATCACAATAACATACCACTAAGGTACCTGAGATGTACCAATGGCAGTCGTGTATACTGACAGGATAAAACACAAAAAGTAGGAATGTATTGAAATAGGACAAACCGGCATGTACCCAATGAAAGGTGTATATATATATATATATATATATATATATATATATATATATATATATATATATATATATATATATATATATATATATATATATATATATATATATACATAAATATATATATATATATATATATATATATAGATATAGGGAGAGAGAGAGATGCATGTCGATATATGGGGATATAAATATATATGTAGATATATAGATAGGTTAACAACATCTACATAATCATGGAGGTACATATAAATGGGATACCTACCACATACTGACTGCTTTACATACCGACATGCGTAATCCTGAGGCTTAAGGTCCAAAAGAACACAATAGCGAAACACCAGATGCGCGAGGTATAAAATCACGATATTAAGGGACAGTTAGTCAGTGCTTCTGGTGTTACGGTTCAGGTAGGTTACTGTGTGTAAATGTGTTTCTTAGGGCTGCAGTGTGTGTAAGTGTGTGTTCTGTGTGTGGTGTGTGTTCTTGGGGGACTGTAATGTGTGGGTTAGCTTTGTGTGTCTATTTGCATGACCTAGGAGGTAGAATATTAAAGTAGGGGGTGGTGTGGGGGGCACAGACACCTACATGTGGGGTCTAGGGGGGGCTTGGCCACCTGCTCATACGTAGTGTAGGATGGTTTGTTTGGATGTGTTAGGTAGCAGTGTGTCTGTGTGTGTGTTCCATGTTTGTGTTACTTTCGTTAGTTACTGTCACTGTTGGTAATGTGGGGTATGGGAGTCTATTCCCGGTACTGTGTGCGTCGGAACTCTGTAGTTTCGAGATTCCATAGGTATCCCGTATACAGTGGTTGAAGTGTTCATATATGTGTATAACATGGACCATAGCAATCACACATTCCGCCACTACCTATCTTTATGAACAATGGATATGGAGAGTATATGCCTATACACTATTACAAATATGTGCTATGGACATGAGCCAATTATAGTGTTACCACCTGTTTCACTTTGCGAGGGACACTCCCTCTTTGGGCGGTTGTGTCCTGACCAAATATATTAAACGTGGCAAATGTCCTGGGATTGTAGGACATAATTATTTCCCATATGTACTGTAATAGTTGCATACAATAGTTATTTCTGTATCTAAATTACCTACATGTTACAAGAAACAGGATAAGCAACTAAACTGCTACAAGAATAGGCTTATATTTAGGCAAGAAAGAAATGTTCAATCCCTTGTACTCACCATGGGTTTGTGTCGGCCTTTAAATTCTGATGTGTGTCCCGAAAATGTCCCACTATGGGCATATGAAAAGGTGGCAACCCTAGCCAAAGAGGGTCAGTCACCAACACAACTACGATGACTGCAAATACCTATGACATAAATACACAGCTTTCATGTAGCAACACTTTATTACATTCAGATGTATTACCGAAGGGATTCAAGGACTAACATCACCTGCATGCTATACAGGAACCACATAACAGTGCCTTAATGAATCAGCCAGCAATTACCATTGTATTAGTCCACAAAAGGATAGGTGTTCAAATAGGGAAGGAACCCTCACGCACATATCGATTATGTATAAAAGCAGTTCCTGCACACCTGCATCTGCTATGCATACCCACCAACATCACCCCCACACCCAAACATATTACAATACAAACTGTAATAACATTACAAATCATTCACTCACTGTACGACATCTGCAGAAGCCTTAACATACCTTGTCAGAGACACACTAACATGGCCCTATGTGAAATAGCTGCTGTTATACAATGGAACAGCTGCTGATGTTCCAGGGTTTGTTTGCACTAATCCCGTTTCAGAGGGTTGTGTGTACACTGGGATGTGTTAGCAATTACTGAGTAACAGCACAGTATGCTACACATGTACACCAAATCAAGGATGTCTGGTGAGCACACTGTAAACCACATAACAGTTCATGCATAGCCATACAGCCTTGAGCTGCCCAAACATCCTTGCCAGACTTAAACATCTGCAGAAATATCAGGTACAAACAAACCCTGCAAAAGTAGCAATGTTCTGAAATATAACAGCTGTACTCACATGTAGAACAAAATCGTCTAGCCATTACACACAGTCCACTGGAGTTATGAAGCTAATATATCTCTGTGTGTCTCCATATAGCTGTTGAAATATATCACAAACAACACATCCAGGCCGTCTTCCTCGAAAGTAAGGCAAACGGACAATGCCCAAAAGGAGCACTCAGTTATACACCACTGTTGCCATGATATCGGCTAATGGAGTAGCTGCACAGCTGATGTGCATCTAATTAACTACTTTGGAAAAGCAATTGGTGGACAGGATACCACATGTTACCGATATGTAACTAGAAAAGGATGTGTTATCACACATTCAAAACATCCGTACATACCAGCGAAACGTTACAAGGAACATTGAAACACAAACTGAAAAGGATTGAATCAACAGTTAACGACACCTCGTGTTACTAATAAGGTATGTAGAACAGTCATTATGTCTGTGTATGTAGTACCTTTCTGTAGTATTTAAAGTGCACGCAATCCATATAGTGGAAACAGTTATCTTGTAGTGATGTATTGTTGAGCATAGTAACGCTTGTAGTATTTGTGTGTACTGCTATAGGTCACAATGCAAACACCGCATATACCACAAGGGATACTATATAAGGGCTTTGAACAGAAATACTCCTCACCAGCCGATGTCAGTGGCAGGGCTGGTCCAACAAGTATGTGCTATAACACGGGATAGTATATGTTGATATATTGTAACTGTAGCCATAGTATGGGTGTATTACTGAGAATAACATGTGGAAGGTTGGGCCACTGTGCAATTATGATTTACATTGTGAGATATTGTGCCAATAACTGTGTAATGTACAGTATTCTAGGCAGATATGTATTACAAGCTACATAGCATTACTGTAATGTTAGGCAAACATTAGTTATGTCTATTGGCATTTACAATACACAATAACAGGATACATATGTCTTTTAGTCACCCAACAGTTTATCAGCATGATAGCAAAGTAAAATGGAAGAGCAAGTTAACTATCCATGCACATAAGACATGTAATATGTGCAAAGGTAGGTACTGGGCTGTCTTACCAAGGGTATTTGTAAGCCTAGCTAGAGTGTGTTGGCTTTCGCCACCCCCATAGGTTGGTTCCTTGTGCCTCTGAACGGCAGAGCCATTAGTTCCCTGTGCCTCTGTCCAGCAGAGCCACTGCTGTGATCCCTGGGGTACATGTCTGTCTCCCATCTACATGTCAAGGTTTTTCTTGAAGAGTGCTAGTGAGGGGCCCTGCCTGATGTACACTGGAATCATGTTCCAAAGCATGGAGAGTGTCCGGGTCAGGAATCTATCCATCCAGCACGTCCTACTCATCGTTGTGGTTAGGTGTATATCCCTAGAGCATGTGGCTCTCAGGGGCCTCAGTTTAGGTGGAGCATATCCAGCAATACAGAGTTGGACATGGGCCTTGTATGTCAAGCAGAGATCACCTGTGAGTATGCGGTATGCAAGGGAGTACAGCTGGAGTTTCTTAAGTTGGGCTGCATAGGTCATCTGTTTGAGGTCAGTAATCCTCTTGGTGTGGTACTGGTGTGGTCTTCCAAGCTGTTGCAGTTGTCTTGTAAGCTATATTCCAAATGAGGTGTTGTATCCTTTAATGGGTCTAATATGTCATGAGTAGAGTCATAATTGCCTCCTTTGATCTGGATGCGAACCCATTTGAGATTAGGGGGCCATGTAGAAGGATATTCTAACCACCTAGTCATTATGGGTATCGAAGGTGAGATTGCTATCTACTGGGGTTCCCAGATCCCTTATTACCTTTTCTGTATGTAGGGGACTAGCACCTATGGGGTAGTCCATAGGTAATTAGTTATATCCAAAGGGGATGACTATGCACTTTTAGGCATTCAGCTTGACGCCATGATATTAACACCAGCTATCCGTCTCAGTGCAACTCTTCCAGAGGGTGTCTGTAACAGCTGGGGAAACAATTATGTCCCCTAGTTTGCAGTCTGCAAACCTTTTCAGCCAAAGCCCTCCTGCACTTGTCTGTATGTCAGAGAAGTATATACTGAACATGAGGGGTCCTAGGACTGAGTCCTGGGGGATACCACTTGTAACTGGTATATCGTCGGACCTAGGGTATGCAACTCCCACTGTGTGGGTTCTGTCCGTGAGCCAGTTTGCAAACCATCACATGACGTGGGGATTAATGTTCAGGCAGATGGGTATGTTGATAATACCAGAAGGAGGAATGGTGTTGAAAGCCTATGAGAGATCTAGGTAGGCTGTGTGGACCTCCTTACCCTCATTTAATGCCTTGGTAACTGTCTCTAAGAAGTCCACCAGGTTTAGAAGGCATGGTCTGCCCTTAACAATGCCAAACTGGGAGGGGTCAAAGGTTTGGAGGTACCCAATGTCTCTGTGACTGAGATGCATAATGTGCACCATAGCCTTGCAGACCAGGATAGTCAGGCCTATAGGGAAATAGGTCCCATGGTCCATTGTGATGCAACCTTTGTGGAGTGGGATAACTGTTGCTGTGCACCATTCAGGGGGCACTATGCCCAATGTGAGGTTATTATTGAACATGGTACGTAGGTGGGGAGACAGTACATTCTGAAGTTCATGTAAAACACAGCCTGGGATGTTGTCCGGTCCCATGGATGCTGTGATATTGGCTTTAGAGTGTGCAGCTTTGAGAAGGAGAGGGGAAAGGTAGCACTGAACCTATCTGCCAGAATTTTGCCAATATCAGTTGTTTCTGTAATGTTTGTGCCTTTGTGCTGTAACTCAGAGCAGATCTGGTTGTTGACATCAAGATATGTAACATAGCTATAGAATGCTTTGTGGCTATTGTTGGAATTAGTGGCATTTTAGTTTTCGTAACTAGCTTTGGAGGATCTTATAAGGGATCTCACCTTCTTACTGAGGCTGGCCAGGGAGCTCCTCCATGCATGGGATTGTACTCTCGCTTGCAACAGTGTCTTCCTCCTGTAGTTCAGTTTGTTTATGGCAGGGGACCACCAAATTTGTTTCCTTAATTAGGAGTATAGCATCCTGGTTCTGTTTGGGATAGCACAAGCATGCACTCGTGTAAGTGCTTATACAGTGCATTTGTGTAGGATTCAGCAGTTGTAACAGTATTGTCCATCTGCATGGGTGTCATGACGTTCACCACGTTTGTCTTAAGAAGCATGTAGTTGGCTTTGTAGACATATTATACTGTGGTTCCTTTAATGGGGGGTGGGGGCGGGATGTGGATATCAACAGTGTTCAGCTCATGGTCGGATCGGACCAACGAGGAGTTGACTTCACGTCTGGAGCACCAGTCACTCATGTTGGTAATGCCTAGGTTTAGGATATTGTTGTCCCTGGTGGGTGTGTGGATGTGTTGATTCAGGGCATTGGTGTTTATGAATTCCAGAAAGCATTGAGCTAATGTGTTGGTACATGAGTAGTTTTCCCAGTTAATGGTGGGGTAGATTCAGTGAGACTATGTGATGAGTGTGGTGTGGTGTGAATGTTTACCTTCTCCACATGATTGTCAGGGTCAGGCTTGGTTGGAGATACCTTTACCTCCTGTTTGGCTAGATGAGTGCATCTCTCACAGGTTGCAGTGTTGGGTGGTAGGTGGAGAGGCTTGTCTGTGTACATGAGGCAATGTGTACATTGCCTCAAGATGTCCAGATTCATCAGATAGACAGGTGAGAACACTGGCAGTTGACTCTTGGACATGCCTGAATATAGAACTACTTTCACCTAGACAAGTGTGGAAAGTGAGTACAAGAGCTAATTTACTCTAAGCAAGTGAGAAATGTATGTACAAAACCTGTTTACCCTTACCTCTAGGTATTGAGGAAGATTGAGTGCTATTGTAATTATTAGCTTACATAGTGCTTACAAGTTCGGAACAAGTGCTCAGCATGAATAAGAAATCCAGATAGGGACTTGGATAACAAACACACGGTCCCTCCCCCCAACAGGTACACAAGCATATATCCATGTACACCACAGGGCCCCTGTACCCACAACTATGCAGGTACAAGCTGCACTCAGGCTGCATGGGACCTGTCCACATCACAGGTTGTATGATACACATATGGCAAAACAAGATGCTCTCCACGTAGACATCATGTAAATCATAGCTCCATGTCAGGTTGTGTACACACTGAATGGTGCACACCAATAGGTATCACAACCCACAAAGGAGGAGACACCACTGATGATGGGAAGTACTGCACTACTACCCTGCTTAGTCTGGCCTGGAAGGCCATGAACTTTGATCAATTAATTGATGTCAGCAGTACAGATGTAGATGACAGTATGGTTGATGTCACACTGCATATCATAACCTTGCCAGGTTATAGGACATCATCACCCATACTGTGTACCACCTACACTCGGTATACTAGCTGTACATTCCTATGTCACAGGAGTGTTTTGCAATAGGACTGCTGGCAGAACCAACACTACAGAAGGTGTATGAATAATACATGCTCATCACACCAGTGGCAGCTACAGTATGTCAGGGTTAATGAATTTTATTTCCCCTCATTGTAGTCCACACCTCACAGACAAACAGAAGGCATCTGCCTATTTAATTATGTGAATGACTATGACCTAGGAGCAATAGCTGACTCAGGAGTGTTGTGGACGACATACAGAAGGGGCTTTGTGGGTGAGGTGTATGTGACATATGGTCACAATCTGACAGCTACATATTGCATTGTCACCCCTATGTTAATAACCCTGTACCCATGAACTACCACCGAGGTAGCAGTCAACATAATGGACACATGTGTAAGGGATGCAGCTGGGCAGTTGTCTTTCCTGTGATAGCTACTTCACCACACCTGTCAGGTAGTCATATGTGGCAACCCTAATAATGATAGGGTGCCATCCATGAATTTGGAGATCATTGTCCAGCCATACACAACACTCAAGTGACCCATATCATATCACATATTTCCTTTAAGGGGTATTGGCCATGTGCAGATGGCCTACACCAGCCTTCCCATTCCCCATCTCCACTATGTAGCACGATGCATACCCTGAATAAATCCATTTCCAACCCAGTGATGTTGGACATGCTACACGTACTCATCCTAATCTTGAACACATACTTCATGGACATCCACCTTCTACATGCTGTACAGATCCTTGTCCCATACATTTACATAGTCCTGACATACTATGCATTCCTGTCCGTCAAAGCTGCACATCGCTCCCCTCTCAGACATGGTGTGATGACCGCATGGTAACGCATGGTAAATGTATCATTAACCCTGTGGTTCAGTAATGTGGCACTGCTCCACCTGGCCCCACAGACCCACCTGTCGGCTACTGCCAGGTAACCTTTCATCCTAGATGCATACATGGCCCATGGCATAGAGCCCACTAGTTGACATTGACTGTACATGCTATAATTTATATCCATCCCTGCAAATACCATCTGGCTAGCCAGTGTCCCATGTGTATCACATGTGCAACACAGGTTATACATGGCAGGATGTTGAATTGCTGCAGCAGTGCCATGTAGATGTATATGGCAGAATACATACATGTAAAACTTTATGTGAGCAAGTCTGCAGGGTCACAGGTCATGTCTGTTAAGGCAGTGTAAGTCCTTATATGTGACATATACACAGCATCAAGGTCGACTGCATTAATGTGGACACATCCAGCCATGTGCTGATAGGTAGGAACACCAGTACAGACAAACAGACATGCCCACATCAAGACAGCATCCACATGGAGTATGAGCAATGTAATCAGGTGACACACACACACATATGGTGATAATATCCACTCAACATTCAGTGTCACATGTGTGTGACACAAACATGTCAGTGTCATGTAGGATTGCAAATACAGCTATTTAAACTTAATAAATTATATACACATGTATGTTCAGCTGTAGCTCTGCATGTCTCTGTGAGTTACTGTGACCTGTCTCCATCATTATGTCTTCCAGGTATGCCATGTGCAAGGCTACCCCCTTTTACCCGGCTGGAGGATGAGGCCCTCATCCCATACCTACATGACAATCACGATATCCTGTTCAGCCATGTGCCACAGTTTGCACAGCAGCAGGATGCCCTGTGGATGGAACTTCACAGGAGGGTTAATGATGTTGGTGGCCACAACCGCACATACCAGCAGATGCGCAGACACTTTACAGACCTGAGTAGATGGGCAAAACAGCATGCAAATGCAATTGCCAGGGAACAAGGTGCAACAGGTGATGGACCACCAACCAAGCCCCCACTCACACGTACCGAGGAGCAACTTGCCAACCTGGAGACACCTGCAAAACCACATCCACAAGCCTTAGCCAATATTGTGGAGGTGGGTGTCTCTCAACGACTGAGCCTGGAGTTACCTGGTAAGTCAGTACTGCACCTATAACAACTATATTCCATATAGTTGCATGTGTCACTGTACAATATGTAATGTAACATCATATGCAAGGCATGTATACACACATGCCACATACTGTAGTATGCTACTCTGTGTATGCACACATGTGCATACACCATAGTATAGTCTAATGTACTGGTGTATCTGTTATGCACATTGCACCCTGTAGCCATTATACAGATGTGGATTAAGCTCATACTGCTGTGTTACTCCTATTTATGTACCTCTGGTGTTCCACTGCGACAGCAACCCGTTGCAGGTGAGAGTGTTATTTATCAGGAATCATAATGCACAAATCTATCTGCCATGTGGCCATTTACAACATGTACACAATGTATGGTCCTGTCGCAATATACAGGTCGGACCTACAATGCATCACAATGACTACCCATGTGCAACACTTGCAAACCATGTGAATCATCTCAACGACATGAATCCTCACAAACTGTCATTGCCAGATGTGTGGACAGCTGTGCATACAATGGTGGAGGTGCTGTTCACTTTAGGGATGTACTAGAGATCAGAACTACACATGTGATGAATACAAACAGTACTACACAGTGGGCTGGAGTATGGCCAACACACAGGATTTACTGGTGTGGATCATAGCCCCACTATGAATGTCACACAATGTGATGTGCTATCTTGACATGTCCATGACATCTAGTGGCCTGGCTGCAACACTGGCTACCTAACCTGAAAACATATCCCACATACCACCCTTTATCTGCATAACCCTGTCGTCAATGGAGCATATATGTCATATGGGACAACACAAACATGTGAAATAAATGCCCGTCACAATAATTTGGACAGCACATGTACACACATGGCCATGGAGGATGGCCAGAGACATGGAGCAACACACACAGTAGATGTGATGTGCTTGCGTGTACACCCTGTCGTACAATGGCTACACATGGTCCAACTATGGTCTTTGTATAATGGCCATATTGTAGATGTGGAACACTAGACATCCTACAAGCCTGTGCACATCTTGTGTAGGTGTAACATCAATCCACCACATAAGATGTGTTGAACATCTTGAGGGTGTCATGACATGACAGCAGTCACCTCTACAGTATCCACATCAGTCCACAGATACAGTACATTCCGCTTGTTGGTGTTGGCCATCAATGTCATACTTGCTCCTTGTGTGTGTGTGTGTGTGTGTGTGTGTGTGTGTGTGTGTGTGTGTGTGTGTGTGTGTGTGTGTGTGTGTGTGTGTGGTACACAGATGTCATGTGGGACATGGTGTATCGACATGTTCGCCATGTCTGGCCATAGTTGCCAGGCAGCAGCAATATGGCTGCAGATGTGCAGGGGTGTCATCCGTATACCCATCAGTGACCTGTGTCACAACTTCCACATCATGGTT
The DNA here is from genome assembly GCF_019279795.1 of Protopterus annectens. Classification (NCBI taxonomy): domain Eukaryota; kingdom Metazoa; phylum Chordata; order Ceratodontiformes; family Protopteridae; genus Protopterus; species Protopterus annectens. Next base: position 882,629,957 of record NC_056728.1, on the reverse strand, counting down.
TAGTGGGTAAACATCAGTGACGTGGGTCACATTCCACAGTATATATGTATTGTATCTGAACACAGTCATGGCTATGAACCCTGCTGTAACTCACACTGTATAGCATTAGAGATGCCTCATGATTCCCTGCAATGGCCATGCACATGCAGTATATCTGTAGGGCGGACAGACAACACTGCATTGGGACACGATTGTCTCACTGTATATTTGACAGGACACCATTGTGTTAAACATGTAAGCATGTCATTGCACATGTCAGCAGATCACGTCATACTACATGTGATTGTCAAGGTCATATGCCACACATCAGGCAGGTGTACTGTTAACCTGTGCTGGTCTACATGGTGTAGCAGGGATGTATGCTAACTACTACTATGACTGTGCAATTTGCATGTCGTTTGCTATGACACATGCATGCTGTTGTGTGCAACCCAGGGATGTATGATAGCTACCACTATTATTGTCTGTGCTGCATGTCGTCTGCCGTATCACATGCATGTTGCATACCTTCTGTCATATCACATGCGTGTGTGTGTCTATTGTATAGATTGTAATGTACAGTTCTTGTCTGCCCTCACAGGTGATGTAGGTGCATTGCCCTCCTGCGATACATCTGATGTTAGTGTCCCCACAGACTCTAGCAGTGATAATGAATGTATGATTGAGTCACAGGCAGAGTTGTCAGGGGCTGAAACTGTGCCATTAGTTGCCATTCCATCTATATCCCCCTCATCCCAGCACACAGATCCCATACCTGCACATACTCCATCACCAGTGGCCATAGAGGAAGGACAGTTGGCGCATGGTAGCTTGGAACAGGAAAGTGTGGTGGCTATGGAAGGTGTGCCTGCACACCATGGTGTCATAATCGACTGGTGGTGGCCCACACAGGCACGTGGCCAGTGCTGTTCGTAGAAGGACTTCTGGCCAACATGCTCCTGCAAGACAGATCACAGCAGCTGCTGTCACCAGATGCATGTTTCAGGCTGTAATGGAGGCACAGGCACATGCTGAATGGTGCAACAGAGATGATCAGAGGGTACAGAGGGCTGCTGTCCGTTCTTTAAACAACAACATCCAGGCAATGGTAAATGCTCAACAGCAGATGGCTGAAGCTTTGGATAGATGGTTGGGTGACATGGTTGGAGTCCTTGACCGTGGCATGACAATCCACAACCGTGAGCTGTCGGTGTTGGAACATCTGGTAGGAGTGAGGCGTCGGGCACATGGACATAGGCCTGCTACATCACCTGTGTCAGGTCTACGTGCATGAGCTACCTCACATGTCCGCTCCCATAATGGTGGTAGCAGCAGCAGTGCATCTGGTGCTGTGCTGTCCACACCACAACACAGCAGGCCATGTGCACATGACCCAGAATGGTCCCAACAGGGACACTGTTCCAGAGGACAAGTGACATCAGACAGTACCCAATCTGCGCCTCTGCCTGGTAGTGCCCGTGCAACCCCTGGCAGGCACAGGTCACATGTCCGTGGCTGGACACCGTGAACTGTAAAACCTCACCTGTACAGTCTGCAGCTGTCAATAATACCCCTGTGTAGGCCAGACACATGGCAGAACTGTGTGCATACATACACGCACACACTGGAAACATATGTAGGGCACGGCAACACACACATGCATAACATCCACACACGTCCAATTAGATCAAAGGCCCAAACCCACACACATAATGTCATCCAATGGTGCAGCCTAGGCCTATGGAAAACATTAACACCCTGTGCATATGATGATGCCTGTGCCACAACCCTGATATCCACACCATCGGTGCAGGGATATGCTCATATGGTCTGATGCACAGGGTGAACAGACTAGGAAGATAAGTGTAGTTTACAATTGTTGAGGACTGTTGACAGCCAGCAGATATACCATGTAGTACAGGTGTACAATACTGTTAACAGTATGTGTCTTGTGTAACAACAGTAACTGCATGTTGGTCAGGATGTACTGCTGTCCTCCTTCAGGTCTAATTGAACGTGCCGGTGGATGTCAGTGTTTGCAGTTAGTGTCCCATATGTCAGTGTGGACTACTCACAGGTATGTATGAATATACCAGCATGCACCGTGTAGCTGCCACATACCAGTGAGCATGTCCCACGTTACAAACATGTCTACCAATCCAAGAGCATGATAGCTGTGTATTAAGCTATTGTGACCATAGACATGACATCCATAAAGCGTGACATCACAGGTATAGTTACATGGAATGGTGAGGTAAGAGAGTGGTCTAGCTGATTACAAGGGTAGAGGCCAGTGGGAAGTGTGATGCCTCATTGAGAATCAGTAATACACGTTCCCATGACAGGATGCCAACACACAACTGCACCCACACACTCAGGTATGACACACATGTATTCAGTGACACAGTAACATATCCACACACTTACGGATTCACTGACACAGTAACACACACTCGCACACAGTTGCTACTGGTGAGGTGAGGACCCCTGCCTATGTGCAAATCATCATTACAGTACTGTGCACCTACATGATGTGCCACAGAGAATACACATGTACAGATCGGGGACATCAGCACGGATAGTAGAATGCATTGCCTGGATGGTGGGAGGGATCTTATCAGTTCAGTGTGGTAACATACATCCTCACCTCAGGGACAAGTCAGCCCTACATACACACACTGTGGCATTCAGTATTTAATACACCTATGACATGCACATACAGATATCTCACATGTGTGAGATACATGCCCCTGCCTATGTCCTGCTTTCTACATTGCAGTCTGTACAGATGTGTACACTAGTGCACAGGAGGGTGAGTAACAATTGAGATGTATTTCCCACAATACATGACATATATGGACACACATGCAACCACACATGCCATTACTGTGAATCTCAGACCTGCCTAGCTCATGTTATGTATGTCAGACATGCAGCAGTATTGCACGCATTACAAACTGCACTGACACTTCCTGTGGAAACAGTGCTGATATATGCACACGGGACGTCTTAACTATTAACAGGTGTCAAGTGATTTACCTTCGCTGTCACCCTAACCACTGTCTAAGTTGTGTGTTATGTCCTTCAATTAACTAAACCATTGCTTATTGGTTACACAGGGTATTGTAGGACTGCTTGTGACATACCTGTGAGCTGTCCACAGCAAACATCCATCTGCAAAGATGCCCCACCACTTAGTTATTTCCACACATCTGTCCATATCTGAGGTACATCTTTCTGTACATTCAGCATATCACCATATACATTTAGCAATGCTGAGGCTGCATTGTAACTGCATGATGTTCTAGGATAAACATCTCCTGCATACATCAGCAACTGCACACGCATGTTATCTGAACACACAACACTACGTGTGCAGGTGCGTAGGTCCTACAATCCTGACATTTGGGCATGTTTGTAGGCATTGCAATTGGTGGACATGTGTAATGACATACATGCCACATGGACTGTTGTATGATATGATGGGTGTAATGGGTGCCCAATATGAAGGGAATGTTACCTCTGTCAACACTGATATCACACCATATGTGCTGTTAGCATTCAGCAGCCATGGACATACATTCCATGTGCATGTGTGTAATGGCTGTAGCCACCTGTTTGCACAAAGGACAACAACAGCTATGCTATTTACATGTATTTGGTATGTGCGTGTGTGGCATGTACATGCCCAGGGCAGGTACATGTATGTCATATCCATACACGAGGGTGTGTACTGGTGTACAGCAACAGTAATCTGCTAATGGTGGAAAGTACCGAGGGCCCCTGGTATGTGTATAGCTGATCTGGTCACAGACAGTGGTATCACTGCATTGCATAACACATGATGCAACTGTGTCAGTACATGTGTACTCTCTACAGCTGATGTAGAGCTTAGTACAGTACACAAGTCAAGGGTCGCATGGTGGTGTACACTTCTATGTCATAAAACATGTATGGATGTGTGTTGGTGGTCCGAGGGCATGGTGGTGGTGTCTGAGGTTTACATCATAGAATGCAGCATGTGACAGTGTGTCCTGCACATGACTTATCTGTGATGCCTTTCATGGGGGGAGTGGTCAGTACATGTGCGTGGCCTTTATGTATGTGGGTACACCACCTGGAGCAGTCCGTACCTGTGTTATGGCCCACATGTCTGGTTCTGAGGTATATGGTGGTAGTGCTAGGTTCTGAGGTATATGGTGGTAGTGCTATTGTGTACTACAGAGCCATCAGCCAGGTGTTCCTCACTGCACAGATGTCAGTACTCCCCATTGTTGGATCTACAGTGACTAGCTATGAATATGGACACTACACATCTAGCACTGGTTAGCATAAGAAAACAATGCAGTTGTCCTGTAGGTGTATGGGAGTTAACCTGTGTTTAGGACATTTGCCTTGGAATGGCACTGTGTGGGCGTATGTGACTTGGGTAATATCCCCACTCCCTTGAATCATGGATGCATGTGATATGTGACAAAGGCCTGCCTACTGTCAGCTATGTCATCCCAGAATGACAGCAGATGTTGTGTAAAAGACCAGTGTCAAATATACACAGAGCAGCATTCCTGCTAACAATGACAACTACTAACACCAGAGCACATTACGATATGTTCTTTACATCTACCTGTAATAGCATGGCCACTGTGGCCTTCCATGTTTAGCATCAGAGTGCATCCCAGTCAGCCCTGTGCTACCAGGAGTATGAGCATGCCCAGTATATCCTTGTGTAGATGGACACATAGTGCATTCCGAACAGCCCTGTGCTAAGTGTGTGAGCATGCCCAGTGACACCTTGTGTCAGTTATGTGCCTCTGTGTATGGGCATGGCCATTGTAATCCTGTATAGTGGTAGAAGACGTCCATTCCACAGATGGTCATACTCCAGGTCAGGATGAATTCCTACTTTAAACACACAGGTTCACAGGTATGTACATCTTAACTGCCAGCATCCCTGTTGATGTCCACATTCCCAGAAGGTCATAATGACAACCTTGAAATGTGTAGTCTGTGTGGCGTGATTCGCAAGTATGTAGTATTGTAATAGTAATCTGTAAATAGGCAGGTGTTCCATTCCCACCACTGGTGTGTTTGTGTGTGTGTGTGTGTGTGTGTGTGTGTGTGTGTGTGTGTGTGTGTGTGTGTGTGTGTGTGTGTGTGTCTGTCTGTGTGAGACAAGTACAGTGCTTTGTAGTATTCGCCGTAGTGCATGTCCTAAATGCATGTTGCTGCAGTGTGATATGGTAGGGGTTTCTATACAGGATATGGCAAGTGTATGTTTGTCTGTCAGAACCTGTGTAGGGGTGGCCATGATTGTCTTACCATTGGACATGTTTGGGAATGGGTTTTGTAGTTTTCCTATATGGTACCCATCTTATGACACAATGGTCACCTCACGAGGAGTACAGCTGTCAGTCGGCCATGGCACTGTGTTGGCAAGCCATTCCCATACATCTGGCAAAAGGCCTGGTGAACTAAGTATGCAGCCAGGAGTACAGCTGTCAGTCAGCCATGGCACTGTGTTGACAAGCCATACCCATGCATCTGGCAAAAGGCCTGGTGAACTAAGTATGCAGCCCTACTAGTACCCGGTATATGTCCCACACCCATGTGCCATGCATATACAACCTTGCCTAGGACATCCCACTATGTTGCTAATAACATACACATTGAGGACAGATAGTAGACATGGTGTGAATGCAGTGGCCTGCAGAGGACATGGCACCCTGTACAGCAGTACGATAGGCACATATATGCAGACAATGTGCCTTCACTATGCTCCACACTGAATGCCTGCAACATATGGGGTGCCATCCAATGTGATCCACTAAAGCTAGACAATGCTGTACACATGTGCCCTGTATGGACCCATGCCACTGACACCACGGAATACCTGTATCATACTATCAATGCAGGTGCAGGGCCGACCTGCACATTATAAGCAGGTTTCACCACACCAGGCCAGTATTGGCATATTGGGGTATAACAGGCTATATACACTACATGTGTCTGCCAAATCAGGTACACCTGTACATGTCACTGTACAGTATTGTAGGACATGCACATCCAAGGCAATGTCCATGTGAAGGACTATCAAACACAGACATGGCATGCATTGCAAAGCTATGGCCCTACACATTGGTAACCAGGATGTCAGGCCAGATAATGCAGTACCCATCTGTGTGGGACATTGCAGACACAACACCCCTGCACTGCACACCATTGTTGGGTGACGCGATGGCAAGGATCACCCCTCACCCAGCCTTGTACAGCCATCTTGCACAGCCAAACACTACACACCCATGGAGCAATGCATACCTGCATGCCAGTACTGGCTCCCTGTGTCTGTATGTGGGTTATGATGCTCCCAACCAGAGTCACTCCCAGTATAAACCTCGTTGGCATACCAACAGTTGTCAACCACTTTCACATGCCCTAGCCCATAGAACCTCCAGATATCCCCTGTGGTGCATGTGGTCCTGTGCATTACTGCAGTGTGGCAAACTAAGTAGTTACATTGTGTATTTGTGGCCCTGGAAAAGGTGTCAATGCATGTCCATTAGAGATTGTGGTTGTGGTGACAATGGCATCCGTTCACGTGGACATGTGTGCCACACCTAATGTATGTCTACTATATCTGTTGCAGATGGCACTCACTCACCTACACACATGTTCTTACAGCACAGCAACATGCCACCTTTGTGGCACATGTAGTAACATCATGCACATGTAAAAGTAATGAATAGTCAGGGGTATTCGGCGTGTGGCAGATGATGCTTATGGTTAAGTCTCCAAGCACTTCCCTGGTGTACATTGCCTGTCCCGCCCACACACTATCTGGTGGATGTGAAGGTATACACCTGCACAGCAGCAGCATGTGTATTGTAAGAGATGAAAATGGTCAGGTGATGGCCTCTGCACCTATTGCAGTCCTCCTCTAGCTGATTGCATGTAGTACAGCTGTGATGGTGTTCCCATAGCCATCTGCATGATAAACACAGTACACTATCTAGGGAAACATGTTATTATCTGGCTGGATGTGGTGTTCTGACACGGTATCACAGATGATATCTGGATGTACCTCAATCATTTTCCACAGTGGGAAATAGGCTAAAGACAGAAGGGTGATGTGCCACCCAGCTACAGCATGTAAGTGTAGCTATGCTGCATTGAGAGTACTGCCTGTTTAACATGTGTGTGGTAATGGCTATTCTGCATGTTATAATAGAGACATGACAGTACTCTGTTCATGAGGGACCCCCATCTGCAGGGCCATCTGTGAACTGGTCAGTGTGTGCAACCATTTGTTTCCTGTGTTACACACTGAACACACTTCTGTGCACAGCAGAAGCATGGTGTGAGGATTGCAGACAGTACATGATGATAGGGATGTGTTACTGCCATCGCATCCCTGACTGGACATGTGTCACATGAGACAGTGGTATGACTGACACTGTGTGGGATTCGCAGTGACAAGCCAATGATGGGCAACTGTTCATAGCTGTGGTCACACATCTACTACACATTGTACAGTTGGCATGCGGTATACATGCATGTGTTGTGCTCCCTCTGCAAATGTATACCATCTGTTGTGTTGGGTTGCTGGTGATATCTATGCATACTGTCGTAGGTAATCCTGTATGCAGTTGTCTATCACTAAGCCATATGTGGGTTTAAAATGCAACACCATAGGCTGAATGGGTTGGGAGTTCCCGGCAGAACCTCCTGTCCCACTTCAGCTGACCATGGCACCGGGCACTAGCACATCTGGAGACCTGCCATAGACATCAACCTCTGTTGGCTCTGCACTACCTTCTGGTGGTACCACCACTGAATATGGAGCATGTCCCCCTTGGGAGTGGGACCAGACAGGTACATATCTGCTGTCATGCGGTCCTGGGCGTGTTGTGTTGTTGGCTCCCTAAGGGGTTACAAAGCCAGATACACCAGTTCAAGGGCGGAGTGTCACATTTACAGGGTGATGCTAACCCCCCTGGATAGCTCCCAACACTGCCTCCTTTGCAGCTGTGTAGGTGCAGTGGCAGTTGCCCATGGCTGGGGACCTCAGTCCCACTGTTCCCATGGGCTTTTGAATGCCGAAGACCATCCCCATCCAGGGTGTATCCCCCCCACATGTGTAATATACCAACCCTGTATGCTGTCTTTTCTGTGCTCCTACCTATCCTCCATGGTCATACCTACACTCCTTCCCCAACATCTGACCCTCACCTATGGACACATAAGGCCATTTGGCTCCTAGGACACCATCTGCCCTATACATAGCTGTCCATTACAAACACATGCCCACTGGACACATGAAACCCTTGTAATATGCATAACATACTACTGTTATCCTCACCCTTTCCCTCAGGCACAGAATCCTGGTATGCACATCACTCCTACATGGTTCATGTACTTGTGAGGAGGACAACCCCATTGTACACAACACTACCGGTACCTCTATGGTTACCCCATTTACCTTTATCATGATGAAGATGTTGCACACAGCACCTTGCAAGAGTACTGTTCACACATGATGATTGGACAGGTACTGTTGTGTTAATGTACATTACATGCACAGAGTGATGTATATGGCCAATGTACAACTAATTGTGTGTATGACTGACACATGTCTGTCTGAGGGAGTCTTGTGATCACATAGAGCAACACCACTACATAATCCAGGTGTCGCTGGTGTTTCCCGTTTCATTTTGTTTGTAATGCTTTGTTGCCACATGGTATGTTCCTGATACATCTCTATATATGTATGTACATATATGCTGGACATAAACACTCACATGTACATCTACATGATGGGATACATTCCTATACTGTTGAATGACTGCGCTGCATGATACATTTGTGGTACTGTCTGTTGTCTGTATATCTGTCATGGCGTATTGGTAATACACATTAGCTGTGTGTGCAGGGTCCTGGTTCTGACCCTTGTGAAGGACGTTTAATTGGTTGCAGGGCAGAACAAGCCCATTGGATACAGAGGAAGTAAAGCACATTAAAGCAGTTGGGAGCGGGTGTGCATGGGTTTGCACGGTGTTAGGCACTGCTGACCTCTGGTTACAGCCTCATATGCTCTGTTAGCCTCTACATTGCTTAACCAGTGCAATACTTGCATACCGGTAGCCAAACATGCTTACACCCGCTCGCTCCTGCACTTGCTAATGCACCGACATTGGTGTTTGTGTCTGTCACTCACATCCCTGGGTGTGAGCGAGGACCACAATATTACCTTGTGATGCCTATTACATCGGACTACATGACTAAAGTATCGGGATTGGCTACCCATTAGGCGACGGCATGGCGTTCAACTGTACGGAATCAGCAGCCTATCCAGTGACACAATCATATTTGTGTGTACCTCATACAATGTGCTCCCACCTTGTGATGCCTATTACATCGGAATATATGAATAAAGTATCAGGAATGGCTGCCTATTAGGCGACGTCATGGCGTTCGACTGTATGGAATCAGCAGCCTGTCTGGTGAATCATTCATATTTGTGTGTTCCTCTTACAATCTGCTCCCACCTTGTGATGCCTATCACATCGGACTACATGACTACAGTCATAGCCTGCCTTAGGCATAGGCCAACTAAGCGGCAGCCTAGGGTGCCGCTTTAGTGGGGGAACTTTACCAGTATTTATTTGGTGTAGGTAGACCAGGATGGGGGCACTGGGTGGTGTGGTGGGGGGTGCCATCTTGCCCTCTGCCTAGGGCACCAGTTGACCTAAGGCCGCTCCTGACTACAGTATCGGGAATGGCTGCCCATTAGGTGACGGCATGGCATTCGACTGTACGGAATCAGCAGCCTGTCCAGTGAATTAATCATATTTGTGTGTTCCGCATACACTCTGCTCCTATCTGGCTGATACAT
>NC_056728.1:882219527-882307089 GCF_019279795.1 Protopterus annectens | reverse complement strand
CCTGAACTAACTGCCCCAGACAAAGTAGAAGGGGGATTCAAACCCTGCACCCTTGAGGCAGGAACCAAAAATATTAACCCAATAAGCTAGCTAATAATTTAGCCTAGGTTCTGTCTTTCAATTAATGATCTGCATACATGCCAACTATTTACCACCTATAGTCAATGACCTTTCAGTCTTCTTCTCTACTAAATACCCCCTTGATTATTTGGTTAATATTTAAAGGTAGTGCCAGTCCTGGAAACAATGACAGACTCAGTTCTCATATTTATATTTTATATATACATGCATAGTTTTTCAGGCATCAATATTTCCTAAGTTGAAAGATTTTATATGTCAAGGAAAGATGTTTTTTATTGGATGTATTCATCATATGGTGATATTTTAGCATATTTACTTGTTTTCAGAAGTTGTTTTATTTTATCCTCCCACCTACTCAGCTTGCTACCATATTGTGCATATCTTGTAAGTGTTTATCACTTTAGTAAATCATCAGTTTTCTTATCAAATCTCAAACTATAAGCATAACACTCACTTTAATGGAATTCACAAACACCTCTGATGTTGTATTCAAATTATTTGCCTCTCCTTAAGGCGTACTCTATACTTTTATGTACGAAAATATTCTTTTCAAAGGTCTTCTGTTTTGTATTCTTCCTACCCAAAGTAGCAAAAACTGTATTATATTAGAGATATATTTTATAATATAAAACACTGGAAGAGCATCAGAATTATATACTCATCTGCATATATTTTAAACTGTACTACACCCTCTCCCTTCTTCTAGTTTGACAAGCAGAAATCTGACTTGTCTAGCCAGTTCTTCTATTACCTGGATTAATAAGCCAGGGGACAAATGTCAGCCTTGTCTTGAACCCTGATGTCTAGGAGACAAATGGCAGCTTTGTCTCAAATCCTGGTGCACTACCACTTGCTCTGAAATTCTTCCTTCATTTACCATGGGTCCTAATTCATGGCATTAATCCAAATAATGCACTTCTCATAAGTATATCAAAGGCTTCATGATGTCACACAGGACAAAATTTCAGTTTTCAGAATGTTCCCTTATTTTGTACATATTGCATAAAGTCTATCACTACCTAAGAGATGTCTGTGGATTATGACATATAATGTACATTATTCTGTTATTTCAGGTAAAATCCTCTGTAGTCTGGAAACCTGTTTTTTGCAACTCCTTCACATCAGCATTCATTAAGAAGACCCTACTCTGTAGATACTGCAGTCTGATGGGTCACCAGCACCTTTGGAGAAAACTACTATTCTTATTCTTCAGAAAGACATGGAAACATATCTAACAGCACAATTCTTCCTTATTCCTAAAGTCACCACTATACATCTTATAAAACACAGAGAATAGTTTCAGTTGTTTCAATCTCTCCTGATAATTGGAATTATTCATGCCATGCATTCACCTGGTGAAAAAATCTTTCACCGAAAAAGTGCTTTCGCTAAAGTATATTAAAAAAAATGAAATCTACTGTTATGCAGGGGGGCAAGCCCTTCTTCAGAAGGAAGAAGTAATTGAAACAAAAGTGTTGTGTGTGTGTACAGTGTTAATGTGTGTCTTGCTTGCTGAATAAACTCATGTTTTTGCACTACTGCGTGGAGTCTCCATTCCATATTTAGGGTACCTGTGAACTTCTTTTTTACCAATCAGAAATAGAACCAATCATAGATCTTGATTATCTTTTCTACCAATAAAAAATGTGTTAAAATTTATTGTCAAAAAGTGATGTTCCAAACTTTTTGTCAATAGATTTTAACACTGTTATTAACTGGTTAACAGATTCATCCGACTTATTATCTTTAATTAAATATTCTGGTGACTTAGCTTTTCCTTTTTCAAAGCAATTAGACCATAATATTAATCTATTTCTTTTTAGTAAAATCATTTTAACATTGCTCTGACTTTCCTTAAGTCTACAGGTGTGTGCAATGAGAAAGTACAGAAATTTCCATTTTGATATTAATAGAGTTTTAAAAACATTTCTTAATTGTTTTAAGAACTGATTTCATATATGCAGAGTCTAAAGAATGAAATGAAATTTCTTCTCAGATAAATTTTATTAACCTGTTGAAAAGACCATTACATATTTCTAAGCTATCATATTTGATAAAATTATAAGAATTTAGTACAATCTGTTCCTGAATGATTTTCCATTGACTACTGTAAGTTGAGTCTATCCAGAGTACAATAGAGTTAAAATCTGCAACAATATAATAAGATAAGGCTAATACCACCATACTCCCACAATCTTATATGATTTCTATAAGCCATTCTCAGCTTTTAGGATACCATAAGAATGAAGTTAAAATTTTCTCCATTTTCTTTAAAAGTTTTTTGCCAGGTACTAAAGCTTTTGAATAGTGTGTGTGTGTGTGTGTGTGTGTGTGTGTGTGTGTGTGTGTGTGTGTGTGTGTGTGTGTGTGTGTGTGTATATATATATATATATATATATATATATATATATGAATACACATAATCTTGGGTAATATAATCATTTTAATAAATACTAACCTATCCCCAAAAGTAAAAACAAAATGCATACCATTTTTAATAAGAAGTGGCACTTATTCAATTATTATTTTTTCAAAATTATAATAATCGTATTCCCATCTTAATAGATTTTTACTCAAAATATTGTAGTTATTTTCCTTACCAATTATATTTATCTTTAAACTTAGTATCTAGTAATTCATTTAACACTAAAGTTGAAGTTTTATTATTACTACATTTATTTTTATTAAATTTAAATTTCAGCAATGATACTTCTTGAAACTTTTCAATTTTGTCATCTCTTTATTTGATTGAATAATTTAAATCTCCTACAGTTAGTAAAATATCATTAGCAAAAAGTAGCATTTTAGATTGACAATCCTTGTTAATTAAAAATCCATCATTTTTTTCATTGCTTCTTATATTATTATCTAAGGGTTTGATAACTAATATAAATAATAAAGAGAAGCCTTGATAAATGTAAGATCTAATTTTGATGTTTGATTTAGACCCTCTTTACAAGTATTTTTAATATTCCAATAAATTGTTCTAAAAGGCAAAAGCTTCTAAACTTTTTAAAAAAATAGGTCCAATCTACAGAATCAAAAGCTGTCTCAATATCTAAGCTAATTAGGGCCCGTTTCTTGTTCATTCCTTTTGCTAAATCTAAGATAGTTCTACTCTTTTCATATTATCAAACATTATTTTGTATTATTATTTCATATTATTTACTATAACTCCTGTTTGATCTTTATTAATCTACTGTATATCTTAATGTTGTAGCAAAGATAGAAGCAATATGTTATAGTCTGTATTTAATAATAAAATAGGTTTATATGAGAAAACGTATTATTCTTTTCTTCTTTAAGTACAGGTGAGATTACAGAACAAGTTCCACGAGGGAAGAATTATTTTGTCACTCTGAATTATCCTGGAAAATGTCACTCAGTAATTCTAAATATTTAATGGTAGCAGACTATATAATTCCATACTTAAATCATCTAACCATGGAGCTTTAGCATTTTCACTTTTTTAAAGCTTCTTTAACTTCTATTAGGTTAACAGGCTTATTCAAAACAGATATTTTTGGTCATTAATTTTATTAGTAACATTATTTCTTTAAATATTTTCCAATTTTGCAATCAGGATTATTATTTTTATCTTTATTAAGAACATCATGGAATTTAAAAAAAACATATTAAGTATTTCCTCTATGTCTGAAATAAGTTTAATAGTGTGAGGATTTTGAGTATTATTTACTTGTGCCTTTTTGCTTAACATCTTACTTGTATTAGCTAATCTATGTAGAGTTTTCTGAAATCATTGCAAAACTGTGCAATTTTATTTTTCTAAAGCTATCACCACTTTATGCATTAAAACCGTTGGACTGTTTGATAATTTTGCAATTAATTTTAAATCACTTCAGTATTATCTAATTTTTTTATTGTTCAAACTTCACTTTGTATATTTCATCTTATACTTCCAACAAATCTTTATCCCAATCTTTCATTCTTTTACTAGCCCATCTTCCTGTTCTATCTTTAATATGCATTTTAAAGAGTCCTGTAATATGACTTTACTAACCTAACCATTATCATGCAAAGATAAAAAATTCTCAATTTGTTCCTTAAGGTAACTCTTAAATTCTTTTAATTTCATCATATACATTGGGATATTATAAATAATCTGAAATGTCCTTATATCCATTAATATATTAATATTTAGTGCATTATGATCAGATAGAGGACAAGGAATTGTTTTAAAATAATTCACTTTATTAAATAAATCTGTAGAGGCATACATCCTATCAATTCTAGGCTGTGTCCCATGTGCATAGGAATAATGAGTAAGAAGAATGACTTATCTTTAGCTTTTATTATTAAAAACTTAATTATTATTACTAATCCATCTGTTTAGTGCTATAGCTGATGCCAGAATTTTAGTTTTCTTTTGTTCATTTGTATAGCTCATCTAATTTCTTTTCTTATTGTCCCTACTATTTCTCTATATACTTCTTGGTTATTTCAACTTGGATTCCTCCTCATATTTTGCCAACATCTCTCTTTCTTATTAAGCAAATGTGTCATGCTTATATTCAACTATAGTAGTTTCCTAGATTTCTTTCCTATAAATGCCCTTTTCACTGGGACAAAAGATTCTATAATATTTTGAATCTTTCTATAGAAGATATCCCACATTTCCTGAATACTCTTACCTAAGCACTCTTGTGTCCTGCTCCACTTCTTTAAATAATTTTTGAAACTGAGAAGTTTCTGCTATAAACATTTCTTCTTAATATATTTTTATTGATGTTTTCTTGTAATTCATAATACAAAATATACTTAACTACACAATGATTAGAAATTGACAAAGGTTTTGTAACATTTACTTCTGCTATTATTACTGTTTTTCTTAATGCCAAGACCACATCCTGATAGTATCCCTTCTTACTGGGCTTTGGTCTGATTATATTGCATCCCACTTGCTCAGTTCAAATACCACTACCCTTTCAATATTAGTTTTTGCTTTCATTTGTCTCCATTGAATACCAGGGTGATTTAAATCTCCCCCAGTTAAAAAATATGCATCATAATTGAGTTCTTTGGCTCACTGAGTTAGTTCTCCAAATCATAACACCCCAGTATAACGAGTGGCATATACCTGCACTGGATGTCTATTGAAACAATTTCTTCTCGGGCACTTTTATAATCCAAATACTATGATTGCTATGTGCAATTAGGGTGAAGTATCTACACTCTCATTTATGTACCCTGTCCCACAAAAACACAGTAGCACAACAATATAACTGCCAACAACAGACATAGTATACAAACAAATCATCCAAATCAGCTAAAATCGAACATTCAAGAATCTTTCAAAATAAGCATTTTTTTAGGAACAGTGCTCTGAAAAGCAGAAGAACTGCTCAAATTACAGCAGAAAATTCTGGCATGCCTTCCTCACATTTGCTTCTCACCTTTAGAGATCTTTAGGGTGTCAGGATCACAGATCTTTGTAGCGGTACCTGCACTGGTCTAGCAGCTCTCACCAGGCATCCACTGTATGGAATAGACCTACATCAGGTCTCAGCAGCTGCTTCCTGAATTGGCTATGCTGGGTGTACAGCATGAACTTACTTTCCTGAGCATAATAGGCAGATGCCCTCCATGGGGCATTAGCACTGATAGCCATCACAACCAACATACAGCTGACAAACCAATATGGCAGCCTGTGATTCATACTTTACATGGGACTTTTTATCATACCAAGCAAACCTTAGCACCATTATGTATGGCGATGATCATAAGCAAACATCCTACAGATATGTACAGCATGTTGTTAGCATGTATCAGAGCATTTACTGGCATTATTTTGCTGATGTACCTCTGGAACATACCAATTTATAGGCGTTGTACAAATCTATCCACAGTGGCACATATACAGTGCAAACTGGTCTAATGTAGTGATGTTTATGATGAGCTGCCATGCTAGATGCCAAAACATGCAGCACAAAAAAGCAGCATCAGTAATATCAGATTAATGTCTGCAACAGTGGCCTGTTGTTCTGAGGTGTGACTGCAGCAGTGTCATAAATATGAATATGTGGCCAGAAATAGCTATTGTTACCTATATGTATTGGCACTATGTTTGACTGAATCTAACACCTGCAGTTATAGTTGTGCAGCTGATGTGATTGTTTTCATACCATTCTATTAGCTGGTTGGCTGCCCAAATTTACAGACTGCTTCTACCTCCCTCTCTCTGCACCAGTGTCATATACATGTGAATATCTGCATGGATAGATCCTATGGTAACACTATTGTATTAGAGGCCCCAGTAATGATCATTACTGTGCTGGCCTATAATGTCTGTTGGTATAGATTGTGTAATGCAACAACAAAAGAAATTCATTCCTCAACCCTAACCGTATTATGGATATCTGCACCTGAATCCTCAGCACAGTCCATCATTCTACGTCAGCACACCCATCTGCACCCACTCCTGTTTTATGTGATGACCGTCACCATCTACATATACCTCTTTGTCTCTATATCTTAACTATTCTGGGTGTAGACATGCCTGAATACAATCCTAACCATGTTCACCTTGGTCACACTGAGTTACACCACCCTCTATAACATAAGTGTGGCCTACATGGTCTTCCTAATCCTGTGCAACCTCATCATGTTGTGTATTACCAAACTAAGCTATTGTATCTACCCAGTAATCACCATGCATCAACTATGTTCTCCTCACTTACTAAGGGTAAGTATGTACCTCCAAAGAATAAGACAGCAGAGGTTGTACAATTTTGGTCCTGTGGAGAACAATGCTTTTGTCTATGCTATCAAGACACATATTGGCATCTGCTGGGGAAAGAGGTTGCATAACAGCTTATATGAAACTTTGTATGAGATATGATGGTCAACAACATCAATGCAGTGAGTGGCAGGAACTGTGCAACACAGTAGTGTCAATATCATGATATGGTGGGCCTAAGAGAAGGCATACAGCAACTCAGTTGGCAAGTCTGCTACAAGAGGAGGACTACCTTTCAATGTAAGCCCCATAAGTGAGTAATGTCCAGCATCCTTGCATGGAGAAGGCATGAGTATTATACCAGGTGGACTGGATAGCAGTTCTCAGATGATCAAATATTGTATTTCTAATGGCAGGGGGCAAACCAGTTTATTATTCAGACTACAGAAGCTATAAAGCAACTCTGCACATACTAACTGTAAGAGGCATACAATGATCACTGGTTATGTTCCCCCTAAGCTTCCAGTGTTCACACTCAGGTGACCACCAAAACAGGTATGTGTAAATTGTTTGCCTGCGTTTGTCCATCTGCTAGTTGCATACACATTGCAGTGCAGCACATATTGTATAGAGGGTTTCATCAGTCTTTTATATCTTCTGTGGTATACTAACATGATAGACCACTGCCACTCTGGCAGGTGTAGAAGCTGGGCTAGGAAGACAAGATGAGGTCAGCATGTGTCAGGGTTGGACAATAATGCTGAAACTCAAATTGAGTAAAAGTCAGAGAAAACACTGACACCATCTGTCTCCCCCTGAGTGATGCTACACCCTTTTCCCAGGGAGAAAGCATGGCATCACCCACTCCAGCTCTAAATGATGCATGGTATGGAGACTTACCATCCCTGTAACAGGTTCATGGTTTGTAGGC
This sequence comes from Protopterus annectens, assembly GCF_019279795.1. Taxonomy (NCBI): domain Eukaryota; kingdom Metazoa; phylum Chordata; order Ceratodontiformes; family Protopteridae; genus Protopterus; species Protopterus annectens. Next base: position 882,299,380 of record NC_056728.1, on the reverse strand, counting down.
TCATATGTAGTTGCAACACACGTGGCCTAGGCAAATATTGAAGAGTCTTATCGAATTTCCTAATTTCTCCAGAGCACCACCTGATTAAGTGAATTACTCTGAATGACAGTGTAGGCAAATGGAGGCTGAATGAATCAGGCCCTGGACTAAAGGAGGCAGATTATTAACAGCTCATATCCTTCATCTTCTGAGTTAATTGGTAGACTTATAACTACAGGGGGATTAAATTGATCAGTCACAGCATGAAGTTATGGGAAAGAGTAGTGGAAGCTAGGTTAAGAAGGGACATGATGATTAATGATCAGCAGTATGGTTTCATGCCAGGAAAGAGCACTACAGATGCGATGTTTGCTTTGAAAGTGTTGATGGAGAAGTACAGAGAAGGTCAGAAGGAATTACATTGTGTCTTTGTGGATTTAGAGAAAGCATATGACAGGGTGTCTAGAGAAGAGTTGTGGTATTGTATGAGGAAGTCGGGAGTGTCAGAGAAGTATGTAAGAGTGGTACAGGATATGTACGAGGGCAGTGTGACAGTGGTGAGGTCTGCGGTGGGAGTGACAGTTGCATTTAAGGTGGAGGTGGGATTACATCAAGGATCAGCTCTCTGAGCCCTTTCTTATTTGCAATGGTGATGGACAGGTTGACAGACGAGATCAGACAGGAGTCCCCATGGACTATGATGTTTGCAGATGACATTGTGATCTGTAGTGAGAGTAGGGAACAGGTGCAGGAGACCCTGGAGAGCTGGAGAAATGCTCTAGAGAGAAGAGGAATGAATGTCAGCAGGACTAAGACAGAATATATGTGTGTGAATGAGAGGGAGGCTATAGGAATGATGAGTATGCAGGGAGTAGAGGTGGTGAAGGTGGATGAGTTTAAATACTTGCGATCAACAGTTCAGAGTAATGGTGAGTGTGGAAGAGAGGTGAAGAAGAGAGTACAGGCAGGATGGAGTGGGGGGAGAAGAGTGTCAGGAGTGATTTGTGACAGATGAGTACCAGTAAGAGTGAAAGGGAAGGACTACAAGAGGGTAGTGAGACCAGCTATGTTATATGGGTTGGAGACAGTGGCATTGACAAAAAGGCAGGAGTTACAGCTGGATGTGGCAGAGTTAAAGATGTTAAGATTTGCACTAGGTATAACGAGGATGGACAGGATTAGGAATAAGTATATTAGAGGGTCAGCCCAGAGTGGAAGGTTTGGAGACAAAGCCAGAGAGGCAAGATTATGTTGGTTTGGACATGTGCTGAGGAGGGATGCAGAGTATATTGGGGAAAATATGCTAAGGATGAAGCTGCCAGGTAACAGGAAAAGAGGAAGGCCTAAGATAAGGTTTATGGATGTGGTGAGAGAGGACATGCAGGTGGTTGGTGTGACAGAGCAAGATGCAGAGGACAGGAAGAAATGGAAACAGATGATCCACTGTGGCGACCCCTAACCGGAACAGTTGAAAGAAAAAGAAGAAGATATGGTCCCCCAGTGATGTAGAGCACCGACAATAATCTCCCTGGGGCTACTGATGTGGACCAGCATGCTACTCTGGATGTATGTGTACCTACTGTAGCAACCTAGCAGGGGATACTGGCATTGACCAATGTTATAGCCTGCACCAGACAGGTGTCGATTAGTAGATGTGTGTGGCTATAATATGATCACAGTCGAAGGTCACTAATGTTGACATGAGGATTATTGACATGGTGAGTAGCTTCTAGGAAGAGTTCACCCAGCAGTGTTAATACCTCTAGAAGGCCATAGAGTTCTGCTCCGATAGATCTCATAAGGACTATGGTGGCACTCACATCTGCCATATGCACCTCACCATGCAGGATCCCAAATGGTACCAGAAGTGCTTTATCCATGAATTTTGACCATGGCTGGGGGCATGACAATACCCTGGGCTGCTGCCTGGGGAGTTCAGCACAGGGAGCACAGTCTGCACTTGAGCAGAGGGGTTGTCAGTGTCCTCCACCACACATGTGAGCAGCCTTGACACTGAGGCATTAGTCATCTAAGGTAAAGCAGTTCAATGGCAATCCATCTTCATGTTGCATCCCTACAGTGCTGCTACATCAGTGTCTAGGCAGGCTTGTAGAACTAATGTATTTGACTACTGAAGTGGCTGCAGTGTACAGACATGTAGTAGTTTCACCAACCAGTAAACAGAGGGAATTTTGTATTACACTGATGTTTTTCTTCCCCATAATCCCTATCTTTTCTTCCATTAACCATTAAGCCCCTACCACCAGACTGCGAAAACAGTCATGTGCCCATGTGTATTAAGGAATGTATGCAAATGATGATGGCTGTGACCAACATCACTGGAATGTATGGAAATGATGATGGCTGTGACCAAAATTATTCTCTCTCTCTCTCTGTATATATATATATATATATACAATCAAGTCCACATTGGTGTGTATTTCACACTAGGCTTTGATACTCGTCCATATTGTGTGACATTAAACTGGGAATTAGATTTAGCAACTGGAACTGTCTCTGCAAAGTGTTTGACTTGTGGAATGTTTGGAAAATCTTCTGAAATGGAATCAGAATTTTGAAAACATTCTGGTATGGGAACAGTGTCTGATTCACTCTTAGATTTGAAGTCTGCATCACAGAAATAATGTTGTGATGGTGATGATGATTCTGGTACAGGAAGATGTCTACAGTTCCTCCTTTATTCAACACGCTTGGAGTCTACCAGGTATGATATTGGCTCGGCACAGATGCCTGTAATCTGTCCTATTCTTTCAAAATCTTTCATTGTCTGGATTTGTACTCTCTCCTTCCCTCAATGGATGAAGTAATCTGCTCAATCAGTCATAACTAGATTTCTGGATATTATGCTTCTTCAACAACTGAGCCTTGATGGTTTTATTGTTCTTAGGTTTAGACTTCAATAGAATGGGAAGTAATGGTTAGCATAGTTCTAGTTTGCCTGGAAAATAGTCTTTGAGCAGGTGAGATTAAGCAAATTCAAGAACGCATCATTATTGTCACACTTTGACCTTTCAAGTAATTGCTTTGCACTCTGCACTGTACGTTCAGCTAGACCATTAGACTGAGGACATTTAGGACTACTAGTAACATGTACAAAGTCACATTCTTTTGCAAATTTCTGAAACAGCTGACTAGTAAATTGAGTACCATTGTCAGAGATAACTTTGTGTGGACTACCATGGACTGAGAAATGACATTTAAACTTAGTAATAACTGCAGTGGATGCTAGGTTAGGTAGTAGATCAATCTCAAATAAATTCAAATAAGAGTCTACCAAAAACAAGTAGTGTTGATTGGTCCACTCAAAGATATCAGTTGCAATGATTGACCAAGGTAGTTCAAGAACTGGACTTAGCTGAAGTGGTTCTCTTTGCAAATGCGATCTAGTACTGTTGCATACTGACCAAGAAGAAAGTACTTTATCAGTGTCGTTTGGTAATGAAGGCCAAAACAGTAATTCCCATGCTCTTCTGTTAGTGGATGTTGATCATGGGTGACCATGATGCAAAATCTGCATATACTCTTGTTGTAAGGAAACAGGAACAACAATTTCAGGACCTTTAAAAATAATGCCATCTTCCATCAATTCATCTCTGTAAGGAAAATAGATTTACACTTCAGGTGGTACACTAGAATGTTTTTGTTATTGAGCTTCTGTAAAATTGGATATGTCGGAGTGTGCTCTCTTAACTCATCAAGTCTAGTGGTAGAAAAATTATGCACTGACATCACAACAAAGTCAAAATTCTCTGCATCAAGCTGTTCTGTGGTATTTCTGTGTGATCTGGATAAGGTATCAGTCAGACAGAGCAATTTGCCTTTCATGTAGACCGTTTTGGAATTGGACTTTTGCAATTTGAGCATCATTCTTTGTAATCTCACTGGAGCAAAATGCATAGGCTTCTTTAAAATAGCAACTAGAGGTTGGTGGTCAGTTTCGATCTGAATAACTCAACCATAAATATAATCATGAAACTTTGAACATGCAAATACTATTGCCAAAAACTCCTCAATTTCAGCATACTGTATCTCAGTTTGGGTAAGTGTTCTAGATGCATAGGCTACTGGTCTGCCCTCTTGAAGTATGACTGCACCAAGACCAAACTTTGAAGCATCACACGAAAGAGTAACTGGTTTGTTCATGTCATAGTATCTTAATGTAGGTGGGTTGGCAATTTTCTGCTTAAAGTCTTCAAATGCTTTCTCGTGCTGATCCAGCCATGACCATGCAACATTTTTGCACATTAGCTCTCTTAAAGGTGCTGTCAACTCACTAAAGTCTATTACAAACTTGCCTAAATAGTTGACCAGGCCTAGAAAACATTGTAGCTCTTGTACATTGTCTGGTGCTGACATCTCAAGAATAGCTATTTGCTTGGTTGGGTCTGGTCTCAAGCCTGCACTTGTGAACAAATTACCTACATATGTAACTTCTGGAAGTCTTAATTTGCACTTCAGAGGATTGAGCTTCAAGTTTACTTCACGTGCTCTATCTAGAACTTTCTTTAGGTATCTGTCATGCTCTGTTTCTCCATTGCCTCCAAACAATAAATCATCTACTATTATGGTACAAGGATAACCCAAAACAATTTGCTCCATTGCATGCTGAAAGATTTCACTTGCTGAATTTATTCCAAATGGCATCATTAGGAATCTGTATCTGCCAGAATACCAAAAGTAGTTAGAAATGAGCATTTGTGACCAAGCATCACTTGCAAAATGAACTCTTTGCATCCAAGACAGAGAAAACAGTGCCATTCCGTATTAGAGGAGCAGCTTCTTCAACTGTGCGCATCAGATGATACGGTCTCTTTAATGCTTTGTTCAGATCTCTTGGATCAATATATATTCTGATTTCATCTGAGCCTTTTTTTTGAGTTGCTACCATGGACGATACCTATTCAGTTGGTTCTATGACTGGACAATTCACACCTTGCTGCACCATTTTATCCAACTGAGCTTTAACTTTATCCTGCATAGCTATTAGAATTCTTCTTGCTGGTCTGACTACTGGAGTGACCTCTGGGTCTAACTTTATGGAATACACAACTGGAAGTTTACCTAACTTGTCATTGAAAACAACAGCATATTCTGAGAAAATGGCTTCAGAAAAATTAGAACTTGGAAATGCACTTACATGATAAACTTCTTTAGCAAAAGAAAGTAGATTCATTCTTTGAGACCCAGTAAATATTACATTGGCCTTCTGACTATGTAGAATAACAAGTTGTAACAGTTCTTGGCCAAATAACATGAAAGAATCATTGAACCTTCGGTTTGAATTTCATCTCCATAATCACCAAGTCTCGCAGTACTGGCCACACTGACTTGTTTGTTAGTTCTTACATTAGCAAATGTGTCTGTTGATATAACATTACACTTTGAACCAGTGTCTACTTTAAGCTCTCTGGATTTTCCATTAATCCAGACAGTACAAAACACTTGACTCCTTGTTGATAAATTCACTGTATCGACTCTTTCATAAAGCACTGATATACCATCTTCATAGAAAGCTGACTGCTTCAACTCTACTTGATCAACTTGCTTTTTGCGTGACCTTTCTTTTCAATTGTGTGAGGCCTACTTGATTTGCAAAACTTTTGGAAATGGTTCCATTTTTTACACTTATGACATTGTTGACCAAATGCTAAGCACTTCTGTCTTTTAGACTCATGATTTGCACCACAGTTGAGACAGTTTACAATAAAGCTAGACTGGGGTTTTGCTGATTCGTGCTTGTACTGCACTGAGCTGGAGCAACCTCCTTTTTTAGAATTTGCTGGAAAGCTGTGCATCTTTCTTGGAAAGCCTGTAGCTGCCACATTCGTGGGCCTGCTTTTGTTTGCCACAAGTTTCATGCTGCCTACATTTGCTCTAGAGCCATCTGAAACCAATTTGTCACTCACAAGCATACTTATGTGTTTTTCTGTCACCTCATGACAAATCTCTATGGCTTTGCTTAATGTTAAATCACTGTCATGAAGTAAAATTATTCTCACAGCAGCACTGTTAATAACACACACAAGCCTGTCTTTTATCAGTTCATCTTTTAAGTCACAAAACTGACACATTTTACTCTGTTTCTCAGGTCAGTTATATATGCTGCAAATGTTTCCCCTGGTTTCTGATCTCTTGTGTAAAATAAATGCCTCTCTAATGTAATATTTGTTTGGAGGTTGCACATTTCTCTGAACTTGCGCTTCAAACACTCATGGTCTTTCCTTGATTCAGCTTATACAACAATATGATGGTTTTCACCTTCTCCTTCATATAATGCAGGTGCATACACAAATGAACACTCTCTTTCTATGGCCTCTGGCCCAGCTAACTTTAGCAAAATGAATGCCCTGGTACGTGCATCTCTATCTGCATAAGCTGCTTGTATAAAAATATTGTACTCTTGCTCAAATATTCTACAATTCCCTGCAATATTCTGATCAAATATAAGTGGTAAGGGCTTTCAAAATCCATCTGCCATATTAATGTATACCAGTGAAGGGTTTTGCAAATAAGCACAAACATACACACATGCACATATGCCAGAAACTTATGCCAGTATTTGTAACCTTGTCCAATGCCTTTGTGCTTCTGAATTTTTATACCTTTTGGGCTTTTCAGAATTATGCTAATGGACCAACTCATAGTACCTCTGAATAAATGGACTTTGCAAAATAAACTTCTTGGGTACTTTTAACAGTCTTGTAATCTCATTTTACATTGCTAAAGTCATTTATCATCATTTTAAAAAACATTTCAAACTTTACGATGCAAATGAAATAAACTCTCGGGCACTGTAATACTCTTGTAATGTCTTTTTTTTTTTGCAATGCTAAAGTCATTTATCAACATTTTAAAAAGCTTTTCAAATAACTGCACGATTCAAATAAACCAGACATTTCTTACCCTAAATTCAATAACCTTTCAAAGTAATTGCACTTTGCGAATAACTGCATACAGCACACTGAAATGTCCCCAAAATGGTGGTACCTTGCTAGGTAACTCTTTACAGTGCAAGAATCACTGAAATACTTGCACTTTGCACACAATAAACTCTTTGAAATACATGCAGAGTAATAAGCACACACTGTAAGCACTTTTTTACACTTTGAAATACTTTAAATAATTTTAGTCATGCCCTTGATACAATACAAAGTCATAGTTATGCCAAAACATAGCACTTTGCCAAAAGACGTGCAGTCACCTTGCATTATTTTTGTTTAATGTGCCCTTTTTGCTCTTATTATATTTGTTTTGTTCATTTAATCCCTTTTCATGCCCAATGTACTTTTCTTGTGCTCGTTTTTCACACTAAACATGTTCAGTTTTATTTGAAACACACTCATTTTGCTTTAAACATGCTTGTTTTGCTTTAAACATCCTCATTTTGCTTTACTGTTAATTGTTTCATCAACTACCTTTATTGTAAACAGTTCCTTTTAGTTAACAAACTTCTCATGCCTTCCACTTGCTTAGAATGTGGTTTGTTCCCTTGTAATGCTCTGTTTTATCTCTTTTACCAAATAAACAGTTTGCGCTGCTTCTCATTACCTTTGATTCTTTTTTTGGCTCTTTTTGTGCTCGTTTCTCTTGGTTTTACCTTCACTGTTGTCTCTGCACCTCATGGCTCTGGATTTTATTCTCTTTGATCCCGCTTCTATCACCATGTGGCTCTCCTACTCGGGATACAATAGAAGAGTCTTTGTGAGTTCTGTTCAAGCAGCTTTATTTTATACAAACACATCACTATAGAGGTTTACTGACTTTAACTTAAGTAACTTATATACAAACTAACAGCTGCGATCATGAATGCTCTCACTCTGGCTGCTCTTACAAAATGGCACTAGGGAGTGCACGTGTCTGAAATTGATATGTGCACGTAGAACCTTGACATGCTTCTTAAAGATACAGCATATATCACTTGCCATCTCCTGTACTATGCTGGGGGAACAAATATGCTCATTCACGTGTCACCAGTTTATTGAGGACCATCATGAGTATTTTACAGGTTGATGCTTGTGAAATACCCACTCTTTCCCTTGTTTGTCTCTACAAGGTTAATCCAGCTATCATGGTAAAAGTTAGACATACTTCAGCATCCACTGGTATGAGAAAGCCATACGTTCCTCTAGACCTAGTTTGTAGGTCATTCAGCTCAAGTGATGTCAGGTGGTATCTCAGCCCAATTAGTGATGGTTCTAGAGCTGCTTCCCTATCATTTGATGTCACATTTTTGAATTTCTGTATTACTTTTGATTGAGCCACCTGCAACCACTGTGTTCTGTAGATGTTCACTAACAGTGCTAGTATGCAACAATTACTGCTGTGGTAATGATGATGCTGATCCCAACATTAACACCACATACTATACAACAATTACTGCTGTAGTAATGATATAGCGCTGATCCCAACATTAACACCACATTCTATATGACAATTCCTGCTGTGGTAATGATAGTGCTGAGCCCAACATTAACACCACATACTATACAACAATGATAGTGCTTATCCCAACATTAGTACCACATACTATACAACAATTACTGCTGTGGTAATGATCGCATTGATTCCAGCATTAACACCACATACTATACAACAATTACTGCTGTAGTAATGATAGTGCTGATCTCAACATTAACACCACATACTATACAACAATTACTGCTGTAGTAATGATAGCGCTGATCTCAACATTAACACCACATACTATACAAGAATTACTGCTGTAGTAATGATAGCGCTGATCTCAACATTAACACCACATACTATACAAGAATTATTGCTGTAGTTATGATAGTGCTGTTCCCAACATTAACACCACATACTACAAGTTTTCACATTCTTTTTGCCTTTATACTCAGACACAACTGTTGGGCATACCTCTCAAGTGTACCTCATTATGAGGAACTTACCTCATTTGAGGTCTTAAACAGTTGATTTTCCTTGAAATTCTAGATTGAAAGGGCCTGTCACAAATTCAGTGTTAGGAAGTTTTAACTGATATACATGGCAGATAGAACCGAATCATATTAATTCAGTTAAAGATATTTTTATACGTAAAACCATATTTTAACCATCCTAGAACCTTCTTAGTTAAAGTTGTTAGTAAGCCATTAGCATGTGTTCCACATTTTGACTATTTATTCTACATTATGAGGGCTAGTGTTCCTCATTTCGGTCTACTCTTAAATGACTTCATGTATGATGACTAAGAAATGCAGCCTGCTTTCAGTTATTTGCATCTCATTATGCACTAATTTGATGTGCTTTCTCATTTTTCCTGTCATAATATGCTCATTTACATATCACTATTTCTTTACCTTTTCATTAATTAACTCATAGCCCTGCTGACTTCTGTGCATCATTATCAAGCTGTGTGTGTCCTCTGTTTTGGAATAAGACCAATTTGCATATATGCAAACTCCCTATGAATACTGGCCTCCTGTTTTTATCTCTTTATTATTTATGTATTTGTTTGTTTGCTTATTTATTTATGTATTGTTTTCTGTTTGCTAAATTACATGCTAAATTATCGGTTTTTATAAGCACTTGATCTTATAAAGATGAAAAACAATGGAAAAAGTTCTACCTTTCATGATAGTATAATTTAAAGCTGTTATTTCTTCTTATTTTTTACTTATTCATTTGTTCATTCATTATGGAGCCTGTATTATGAGTAAAATCATAATCAAATTGCAATCAGGTTAGCAATATTTTTGGAATGGAGAGACCTTCAAGATTTAATGAATTCTAGAATCATCATTACTTTTGTTAGATACCCTACCATGTGTAAAGTATAATGTTAATAACAAAAATGGAGGTAATGTGTGTTCATAGTGGTGAAAAATGGGATTCCCTCATACATTTAGACATTCTAGCAGTTCTAGAAAAACATTTGCATCATGTAGATATGGCTTCTAACTTGACTTAGGATGTAATTAGTAGGTTCATAGGAACTTTACAGGCTATTAATCCATGAAGCTCTTAAGAAGACTAGCCTTACATCCCCATGGTGGTTTTTAACCCTTCTATTATGCACATAAATCACCTAGAGGTGGTCAGAACAAGGATATGTTGGGATATTTATTTACTAGGAAGGCATTTTCTCCCACTTTAAAACAATTTGCAAGATGTGGCAGGAGGGGGATTCTCTAAGCACTGCATGTCAGGCTGATGCATGGTTGGAAAAAGGTAAAGCAACAGGTTGATATGCCACAGCCAGAGTGTAATGAGGGGAGTGCAGGCCAATGACATGCTTACAGACATTCAGAATCACAGCCAGGAGAAGGAAATTGGCACAGACATGCAAAAGGAACTAGAATTTGATCATGATTAGAGAGTAAGACGCATCCTGCATATTATCAGAAATCCCAGTGATGGGTGAGCAAAACCCAATACTGCGAGCAATGTCATTATAGGAAGTGGAAGTGAACTGATACAATACTCTGAAGGAAAATCAGCAGAAGGACAGATGTCTACACAAACATTATAAAAAAATTATAGTGCAAAAACAGAGAGGGCACAAGAAGAAGAAGAAGAGCACATAACTCAGGATTCTCAAAACAAACATTTGGTAGCTTCTAGTAAAACTGAGGTAGGTAAAAAATATAGAGTCAGTGCCATTATTACTGCAGAGAGGAAACTTTAACGTGTACCTCAAGACAAGTTAGTGACGAAACTAATCCTAAACTTGAGACCAACAAACGAACTATATTAAACATTAAAAAAGCACAACGGGAAGAGATCAACAATAATGTGAATTTGGATCTCACAGAGTGGCAATTCTGCTACCAGAATTAGCAAATGCTGCTAAAATTCCATTGCCTTTATTTCTATAAATTTTACCCTAAATCCAGCACCATTTCCTTGATATTGTTGAATGTCTGCATTGACCACATCATCTTGTCTAGCACAGTGATGATGTAAGGGCAGTGATGTAGGCATTTGGCAGTGACCCAGACACACAGGGAAAAGGAAAAAGAAAAAAGGCAGGAATGGTCTTTCAGAAATAGCTAATAATGAATACATGAAGCTGTGTTGCTGCATCCAATGAATATTAATACCATCGGAGTGCCCATTATATCACCTAGTCATTTTGTGTTTGCTATGTTGCAGCCCATAACTTTGAGTGGTTATAGGCTCAAGATCCCTCTCACCATAACACAGAATATGTCGTTTGTAAAGATAGGTATGTTGACAAGAATAGGTGGTAGCGACTTTAGCACAGTAATGTATATTGTTACAGAAGTCAAAAGCCGAGACAGGAAAGCTTCCACAACCAATGGCATGTTGCAAATGAACACTCATAATAACTGCACAGCCAGAAGTCTGACAGCAGTGGTTGAAGCAGTGAGATTTGCTGAAAATAACATGTGAAAGCAGGATTAGAATAGCCATTAGCCATCAGGAAACTTTGCCACATTCAGATGTACGGATAAGCACATAATCTTTAAGTAGGGCATGAGAAAATACAACTAAGGTGGTAGGGGACAAAATGAGCAAGATGTTCCAATAACTTCTTATCCTTACTTTGAGTTAACAAAATTACCTATTCTAAAGAGCAGGTAAAAATATAAAAGAAATTCTACCCTGAGCGTTAGTGTCAAACACACAGGCAATATGTGTATATGTGTGTGTGTATATAATTTATATAGCTATAGATATAGATGTAACTATAGATGTAGATATATATGGGTTATATCTAGTCTTTTCTTGATGAATGTTTTCATTAGTGGTGGCTGCTGGCATACCTGATTGAAAATAAGCTGTGTGAAAAGTATTGCCTGTTTAAGTTAGAGATCCTGGTACACTGGGGATCAAGGAATATGCTCTTTTCCACACTGTACTGTGATCCCAGAGTTGGTATGTATAATTAGCAAGTGGTGTGGTGGCTGCATGATCTCACACTGAGCCATAGAATGTAAAAAGACAAAGGCAGCACTTTCTGCAATGGCTTCATGTGAGAGACTGCTCCTTCAAACACACCTCCTGCTAATTATATATATACTTACTCTGAGATCAAACAACAGTGGGGAAGGGAAATATTCCCAGTCACAACTGTAGTACAGTCTAGCAGCAGCTAAACTACTTAGTCATTAATTTGATAAAAAGTTGGTCACTGTAATGTAATCGAGCAGTGTAGTGTGTATCATGTATATTTGTAAGCACTCTTTTATCCATGAATGCGGGATGCTGACAAATTATTTTTTGTAGTCTATCCATGCCATACTTAGATTCTTATCTTTTATACAGTTCTCCATTATGACTTTTTTAACACCACATGATCCTTTGTTCCATATGACTTTTCTTTTGCTACCTTTTTGTTCTATTACCATGATTGAGTTTTCTTCTAAAAGACTATAATCACTGTTGACATCAATTACAGTGTACAGTCTGAACATCACCAGAAGGCAAGTTATTAGTCTATAGTTTCTAGGATAGCTTGCAGGTTTGGTCTTAAGGAGGAGTATTGTTTTTCCTCTTGTTAACCAGGTTGGCATCTGCTTAGGGTGTGCATATAAATAGTTCTTACTCATGGCTATATCTTCACGTAAAGATGTTAAATACTTTTTAGTCAGAAGTTAGGTAATGCATCTGGGCCTGGGGTTTTCCATTTAGGACCTTTTCTTAATTTTGTTTCAATTTTTCTGGCTGTTACTTCATCACATTTCATATCCTGTGCACGTGAACGTCTTATTCTTTCTTTTACTTTTTCTATCCATTCAGCATCTTTGTTATGTTCCACAAGATCTTCATAGATATTTCCCCAAAATGTGTTTATTTCTTCTCTTTTTGTTGGTGTTCAATTCCTTTTGCCTTGTTTCCCAGTATTCTATAAAACCTTTTGGGGTCATCAAGAAATTTCTTATTTTGTACTTTTCCTTTATATTTATCTTCTAAGTTTTTCTACCTCTGCTGATATCGTTAGTTTATTATTTGCAATAGTGTACAATAGATCCTGATCTGTTCTGATACTGTGCATTGCTTTTATCATGTCTTTCTTTCTTTCTGACTATTTTTGTTGATCTGTTCCTTCTTCTGTACTCTTCTAACAGTGACACTTCTTGTCTTTATTGCTTCATAGTTTTCTCTATTTAATGCTTCCATGATGGCATTTGATTTTTCCCCTTCCTTTCCCCTTACTGACCTGTGTTTTTGTGGTAAGACTATCTGTAATTAATTTATCTGCACAGTAATATATCCTACCTACTTCTGTTATATCGTATGAACTTCAATGAGCAGTCCTGATTATTATGTTCATTTGTTGTATACAACTTCTAACATTTTGGGTCTTATTGACTTTCTGTAATCTATTTATTTCATTAATCTTAACATGTCTATCCATCTGTGTTAAAGCAAGCAACTCTTCCCTTATATCATTTTCTTCTAAATTGAGGGCACATTCTTCATTCTCCATTTCCTGTGGGTATTCTATAGAAAGTTGCAGAGCACCATCTTGTGACTTATTTCTTTCATTTCCATCCTGTGTAATCCATTGCTCTTTCATACGGAAACCCACTGGCGTATCACTCCACAACACTTGCCATAGTTTCCTGTTCCTTCCCTTGCTGTGCAACTCCCACTGAACTTTTATACTGATTTCCTAGTGAAGGCTCCAATGTATCTTCATATGGCAGCTGATCAGATGTTTCCCATTCCAGTGGTTTCTCTTTAATTTTGGGATGTATTATTCTATCCTGCAGTGGTGTTATCAGTTAGATTGTCTACACTAAATCCTTCACTTTCCAGGTACTCCATAACCTCATTTTCTATTTCTTTAACTTCTCCATTACTAATTCTCCTTTCTACTTCCCCCTTTTGTTTTCATATTTTTTGTATTATAAAATTTCCCATATCTGAATGCCTTTGCCTGTATTTGTCTTCAAATATCTTTGGTGCTGCTTTTTTGTGTTGATTAGTTTTACTTTCTCCTTTGCATAAATATTGTGCCATATTAAATGCCTTTTTCTTTCTCATGTCAATATTTCTTCTTCAGATTTCTTCTGCTCCTCCTGTTTCTCCTTACTTGGGAGACTCTTTGTTCAATCATGCTGTGATATAACCTGTGTTAGATTTCCCATACTAAATCCTTCACTTTGCAGGTATTCCATAACTTCAGCTTGTATTTTCTTAACTTCTGCTGCATTAATCTTCTGTTATTCATTCCCCTTTTTGATCTTATTTTTTGTATTATGACATTTTCCATATCTGGGTGCCATTGCCTGTATTTCTCTTTAAATATCTTTGGGGCTACTGTTTTTATATTGATTAATTTAGCTTTCTGCTTTACATAAATGTTGCACTATATCAGCTCTCTCTTTTGTTTCCCATGACCATATTTCTTTTTTATACCTTTCAAAATTCTCTAGATTTTTGTTCTTTATATTTTTTACGTTCTCAGTTGCCTCTTTTTCTAAATGGCCCAAGGTCTCTTGGTCTATATAATGTTTTTAATAAATCTGTTGAATTAATGAACCCAAATTTGCATTTGAAGCTTTTGAGTTTTTCTTGTTCAAGTACTTTTCTTTCCTCTAATTTCTATCTTTTTGTATACATTCTGTCTGGAAGTTCTGAGCCTCTTGTATAATAGTAAGAATACATAATTTCTTTCTTATCCTCAGTAGTCCACTCTATCATCTTTATGGCTCTTTTTTTGACCTATCAGTTTTTGTGATTTTGTGGACTACTATTTCCTTCTACAACAGGGTCCTACCCTCCCCATGTGCCTGGCCTCATTGTAGGAACATTTCCGTGGCTTGAGGATTCAACATTGTCATTTTTTCCATTTCTGGAAGCAGTGGCCTACCAGGATTGGGCACTTTGTTATCCTGGGTCTTGTGCCCCCCGCTATCTTTTTTATTTTTTAATCTACTTCTGTACATGATATATGCTATATAAAATACATTCTATATATCAATGTTATCTTGGTGAGATTTTGTAAAAAACAGGGTCCACTTCATGAAGGTACTCACCAAGACTTGAGGACAAATTAATTTCCAGCAATAATTCCCTCCTTTGCTTGTCGATTTTATAATTTCTCCATTTGGACCACAATTGTTTGCGGTGTAATGATCACTCTTAATAAGAAAACTAAGGGTATGTAAATCACTGCAGTGACAGTCTACAGTAAAGTAATGTTTGTATGTGGGATACATCATCTGGATTTGTATTGCAATTGCAAGTGTTAAATGAGCTGAATGAGTTTCTTGGCAAGGCTGTAGCTCCACCTGTACATGGGATGAGGTACTGCACTTGGAAGTTGGTGGGAAGCCAGACTGCCTGCAGTACAAATTCCTTATACAGGTAACATTGTACTGGTAGCATGTACAAGCACAGTTCAGTGTAAAGTGACACACCCCTCGGTCTCCTCTGAAAACGGTGCACATTGTTCTGTTTTCAAAAATCAATTTGATTCCTTGCTGGACTAGTAGCCTGCAGTGCTGTCTTTCTTCTTGAATGGGTAAACTATAGGTACATTTGGCTTGCCACCCTACAGGTAAAGCTTCTGCACTGAACAGCCTGATGGCTACTCCATTTCAGACCTACATAGCTCCTTTCCAGTAATATCAGGTCCTACATACAGATGGAGCTGCCGTGCCAGAGTAGTTCAGTCAGACACAGCTGTCATGCCATGTTCTGGGTAAATTTATGCTATGCTCAGAATAGGCAATGAGATACAATAACAAAGAGTGTTATGGAATTTCAGAATAAATTCCTGCTCTCTTCTCTTCAATACCTTAATGTATTGAACTGTATATTGTTTGCCCCTTTTACCTCACCAGAAGGTGCTGCCAGGTGACAGACGATTAGTAAGTAATGAGACAGCTGTCCATCATATTGTACATACAAACTCATTTTTTTTAAAAACGTAATAAACATAGCTCTACGGATGTAACTAAACTAAAAACTGCATAATTAAGAATCTGAAAGCCCGCTTTGCATACTGGGAACATAATTACAGGAAAGCTAAGTGATTTGCATCTGATCATTAAATATCCTCAAATGTTAAATAATATAAAGTTGATATTGTGTTGTAGTGAAAGTTAAGAAAGGTCATACTCATAAGATGAGAGTGGTGAGGGGGTCCAATGGACTGGCTGTGGGACAGAGTCTGTTTGTTGTTTTAAGAGCAGGATTATAATGTCTGGGGCAGCAGCCCCCTGGTAAAAGGACTGTCCATTACGTTGGAAGTGGAATCTTCAATAAGAATGATTAACCCAGACAGACAGAATAAGGCTTGAGTACATACTAGTTCCTGAAGCATTACAGGTACCTGTATGAAATGGAAGGCAGGTCTGTGTACATATACCACATAGTATGAAGTTCTGAAATTATTTTAATTGTGGAAATAAGCTATGCAGAAAAGCTAACTTTTTGCATTGTCTGAAAGCTGCTAATAAAAAAAGTTTTCATTAAATGAGAATCTGATTATTTAATGTATGGCGCATACCATATAATGATGAAATGTGGCTGAAATGCATTTGTTATTTGAGCTAATAAACTCAAAATGTCACAGCTGTGGAAAATTTAGCAAATGTGTGATCCTGTTTTATGAAAACTGCTTCAGAGTTACAGCAGATCTTGCAAAACTGAATACAAGTTTGTGTACTGAAAAGATGATGGGGAGCAGCCTTCCCAAAGATGCATTGTTAAACGAATCCCTGGATGGTGAGTTATTTAATATATTTCATATAAATATTGCAAAATGTGGATTCAGGTTTTAAAGTTCTTAAAACTGAATTGATTTTCTACCTATGTAAGTTTTATTTCTTGCCTGTAAAGATGTGTTGAGCAGTCATTAAGCTTCCCTCCGCCACATCCAAAGCAGGCTGCCATAAACAAATGCGGTACTGTAAAAATGAATAATTATTACCAATTTTAAAAGAATTGTATAAAAACCTATGGCATAATCACAAGTATTGTTGAAGGTTTTACAAAGTGATATGCAATTATTGAAATTGTCCTTACCGAAGATTTGCATTATGAACGTAGTAAGTTGATGAAATAAATGGATTGGACAAATGTTGCTGCAGCATGAAGTATGTGCTCAAGAATATTGCTAAAAGAAACTGACAAATCTGGATATAAGAAAGTAGTGAGTACTGTAAAATTCTTTAAAGCTTATATCCACAGGAGTTTTACACAACTAACAAAGGAACATAAATTGAAAACTACCTGTAATCTCTCTAACTTCTCCAAACAGTCTTTCATTGAAGTTTTGAAAGCAGTTAACTGGTACATCTTAAAAAGACTCTGCTTAAATGATGCAGTTGAATACTTCAGTGCATCATTTCTGCTTAACACATTATGCCCCGCAGCATACAAAAAGAATTAAATACAGCTATACCCCATGGTTCACCAATCAATGCAAAATCCTTGTGAAAGAGAAAAAGCATGCATTAACTGGCAATAGAATAAAAATAAAAATTGGCAACTATTAAGACAGCTATGAAACCAAGTCAAGAAACAAGTCAACAGAAATGAAAAGTTTTATTATACTCATGTACATGATAGCCATTAAAACAACCCTCAAAAGTTTTGGTCCTCCATATCCTCTCTCATCAACTCAGGTACAAAAAAGGACCCCAGCCCATACCCAGATATTCCCCCTCTTTAAGTATCTACCAATTTCAAAACATACTTCATAGAATGCATAGCCAATATAACCTCAAACTCACCTAACAAACGCTTTCCACACAGTTGTCTTCTCCTACCTTAGACCCTAGCACATTTCCTTCACAAAACTCACCTAACTGCAACCTCTTCAAGACACACACAGATAGCTCCACTCACTTTACTCTTCAACCAGTTTATATAACTCTCATAATAAAGCTTTTACATAAACTAAAACCTTGTTCCTCCTCAGCCAACATCCTTTCTCTTCAATACCTGAATCGAGCTGCAGATGCAATAGCATACCCAATCACCATTCTTATTAACAGATCAATAACTGAATCCTGTGTCCTTCACTTATGGAAAATGGCACATATTATCCATTTACATAAGGAGGTAATTCCACTGACAGTTCAAATTTCCATCCCATAGCCATCCTGTCTCTCTTCTCTAAAATCCTTGAAAGATGTATACATCAACAATTTATCCACTATATCTTACAAAATAAGCTATTCATCAATACACAGCATAGATTTCTGCCAGACCACAGCACCTCCACTGCATTACTATCATTTACACACATTGTCAATAAAGCTTGCAACTCTAATAAACTTGTATCTTCATTATTTCTAGATTTATCAAAACCCTTTGACATGGTCTGTCATGGAAAATTCCATAGTCAACTTTCCACCTTGGGTCTCTCTTATCAATCTATTCAATGGTTCTCTAACTACCTTGCCGACAGGCAACAAGCTGTAAAATGGCAAGGATCTCTCTCTGCATACCTTCCCACTTCCACAGGAGTCACACTGCAATCCATCCTTAACCCTCTACTATTCAATATTTTTATCAATATCTTGTGAAGGCACATTGATTCAGTATGCAGATGACTCTAAACCATCATCTGCTCTTCAAACACCTTAACTCACCTTCAATAAATCACTCAACAAGCTGTCATCTCCATTGAAACCTGGCTTACAAGAGCACAACTCTTACTCAACTCTTACTCTTTACTGCAAACACTCACACCCATCCCCTAACAAAGCATCTTTAAAAATATTTTTGGCAAAAGGCACTGAAATTGAATCAGTTCACTATACCAAACTATTAGGAGTCAAAATAAATGCAAAGTAATTATCAAGAAACCCGATCAAAAACTAGGCATGATATATGGAACCAAACATTTTCTGAGCACACCCACAAAAATTATGCTAGCCAAAACCTACCTTCTTCCCTCTCTAATCTATGGATCACCAATTCTAATCAATTTACAATCCTCCATAAAAAAAAAAAACTTAAAAGCTGCTACACAAAATTGCCAAGTTTGCTAATAATTCATCCTCTTTTACAAATCACTGTAAAGCTATGCATACCCTTAGCTGGCTGGATCTCCCCCTCCACGTCTCCTGTATTCAGCTAATAACAATACATAAAATCATATACAAACAAATAGCCTATCTAGTGCTTACACCTTTAATTGACATGTATTTCCCTAAAGGAACTCTTAGATAAGAAGACAAACAACTTCTCACTATAACTAAACAGAATAAATCCCCTGCACAAAGCCAATACTAATATTTAGTAGCAAAAAAACAAAATGGAACTCCTTAACTCTAACCACCACAACTATTTCTAACCTACCCATCTGTAAATGTTCCCTTCACTCACCCCCCCCCACTTCGACTCTCCAACCTCCTACTCCACTCCTTTCTTTTGTTTTTCCCACTATCTTACCTTATCCACTTCACCTCTGCAGACCTTTCCTCTACCTCTTGTTCTTTCCTCCCTACTGACCTAAGCCACCTGAAGACATTCAACCCCACACCCTTCTTATAATCTTCCTTCTGTAACCCTAATATGAACACAGTCTCTCATACTAAGAAATCCCTCAATTTCCCCTCACTGTCTCAAATCCTGTAATCTCTAATATATCTTTAAATATCTTATTAGAATTGCTTTAGGTCTGTTGGAATGTGTTGGTCTGCTTGGGTATGGTTTTATGTTGTGGTTTGTAGCAGGGATGTGATAGAACAATGTGACCATGCACTCTCACCCGAACGAAATCTGCAATGTATTATTTTTTAGTTATTGCACCCCATATCTGACCATCAGCTGCCACTAGTGCAACTCCTCATCTCCTGGGTATAGCAAGCTCTTTTTTGTATCCTGGTCTTACTCCAACCTATACTCAAGGTCAGTGGTGTGCCAGTGCAGAGTAATGTTGATGATCATCATTTTTTCACTTACACCCTAATTTCCTTGTTTCCCCACATGTTCACCTGTTGACATCTGATGGTAGGGCTTCTAATGTGGATTTGCTGGCATATCATCCCACCTCTTTGGTGACTCATCTAATGTCTTTCATCCATGTTTTTAAATACTACACCGCCTCTGTGCACCAGCCTCATTCTGGGATCGTGCGTGAGTAGCATCCAGTCAAATGTCCCCCCAACCAAGAATGGCCACACCCATCCTTGCCTGCTAGTGCCTCAGATGTTCAAGTCACTAATCAAATCTATATCACCATCTGACCAACAGTCAAGGCTTTATCCTTCTGCAGCATGGTACTGGCCTGGGCCTCGTGTGTGTTGTATCTAAGCTGCAGCATACCAAATAAAATAGGTGATGCCCTCAATCAGAGGAAGAATAATTTCTTCCCATTGATCTCAGCAGGACTGTCTGCTCCTCTATTCCCCATGTCACTGTACAGTTGATGCATGTAGTCCTGTAAGTCATGGATCATCCTCACCATCTCTGTAATGGTGTGGGAGCAGACATCTTTGCCTAAATCACAGATCTGCACATTTGCTGGCCAGTGTAAAGTGTTATAACTATATCAGGGAGAGACCATGAGTCTTGCCAGTACCTCAACCCACCCCGCCCCACACAGATCTTCCCCATAAGATTGGTTTGTGCAAATCAAAGATGGTGTGTATACCAGAAGTTATAAGGCTGAAATACACAGACAGACACCATGACAGAATCTTATGTGCCACACTGTGTTGCAACGGACATTAACCTGATGTGACACATTGGTTTGCAGACAGCCCAGCAGCCGTACAAAGGTACGAGGGGCTGTTCTCCATCTCTGTCAAATGTCACCAAAACTATTCAACCTTAGTGAGCCTCTTCATTGTTGGTGGTCATCCTCTGCAGTGGACCAGTCTTTATAAATATCTCACGTTTGTTGCTTGCATGGAGTATTGTATTAGAAGCTATTCAACACAAATTTTAGTCTCAGCACAGCATGTGAAGACAAGACAAGCAAAAAACTGTACAATAAATTAACCTTAACAAGACATAAGTCTTAGTTAAGAAAATTAAACAAGATTAAATAAGGATGAGTGTATTACATGACAAATTACCTAAGAGATGAAGCATTCAAACTGAAAACCACTATGTACAATACTTACAAATGACTTAATAGTGTTGTGTGAGGAGGCAGTTGTTAGATGCTAGAAAAACTGCGTGTGTGGAGGTGAAAATAACAGGATCACTGAGGGTGTAGGAGATTTTGAGATAATGGGTGATGTGACCTGATGAAATGCACTTACTTTTGGGACTTGATTTTTTACAGATTGGAGCTTGAGATGATCTTTCAGTTGTGCCTAAAAAGAAAGAGTAATTAGAAAGGTGTTCCAGATAGGAAGGGAAAATATTCCCAGAACTTGGGCTCACAGATGGTAAAAGGAATAGTTAGAGCAATGAAGTTTAGTTTTTGGCAGTTCAGAACAGGTCCTGATTAGCTATGTCTCCTATTATTGTATGAAGCAGCCTGTTTAATCAATCCAGAGGCAAGTGGTGGGTGTGAGTTTTCCCTAAGGAGCCTGAAAATTTGAGACCCGAGGCATAGTTTGGCTCTTTGTTGAATGTTGAAGCTAACTGGCTTTGGAAAACATAAGGCAGCAGTGTTCATGTCTGGGGGGGGGGGGGTTAGAAGAAGTGGCAGATGGAGTTTGAGATTGTTTGGATGGTGTTAGAGTTTCTTTTGAGGGAAACTGCCACAAGAGGGAGGCAGTATTTCAATTGGGCCAATAGATGGCATTTCTGGTTGGAAGGGAGAGAAAAGAAGCAATTTCTTTGGACCAAAAAAGAGAATGGGTAATATTTTGGGTTATTATTGAAATGCTGGTAGAAATTAAGTAAAGGGTAAAACCACACCCAAAGGTATCTGAAGTAGTTAACCTGTTCATTACTCTTGTTAAGGCAGTCATGTATAAGCAATGAATTGGGATTTTATTTTGTTGTTTAAGCATAGTACCAAAAAAACTTTGTTTTAGTTTTTGAGTAGCTCAATAGTAATTTTCTGGTATTGAACCAGGTAATTTGGGAGAGAAAATCTGTTTGGATGTCATGTTGGATTGCAGAAGTAGTAATAGTGTGGTTGGAGCAGAAAACCACCATGTCATTGTTGTTAAGTAAGACAGGTAAAAGGAGAAGACCAAGTGTAAGCTGATTTAAATAATGAAGAAAAGTAGATGGACAACTAGTAAACCTTGGAGGATCCCTTTATGTAAAGGAGTCGAGATGCTGTTATTAAACACTGAGAAATACCTGTTGGCCAGGTAACTTTGGAACCAGTGTATTGCATCAGGGCTAATGTGTAATGGGCTTATATTCGGGTGAGTAGGTTATGGTTAATTATGTAGTGAGGGATTGGGGGTAGAAGAAAAAGATTAGTAACTTCTCTGGGTAAATCTGAGGAAGAGAGGTTTTTTTGATGTACAATAAATGAAGCCTTTGTACTGCGAGCCATTTAGTGAGATTTTACCTGTAATGTTGTTCAGTGCAACAAAGAGGTATGTCTAGAAATTAAGTATTTTAGTTTATGCCTGTGAATAGTGTATTTGGTGACATTGCATAGCAAAATGCATCCTTCTCTAGTATAGTGGGTAATACAATAAAATATAAAATGAACAGCACTGTATATTGTACAAGCCAAAGCCAGATAAGAAACTTGAATTTTGAGCGGTGTTAAATAGGTAAAAGGAAAAATGTTTAAATTAAATTGTATGTCAAAAGCTACTTAAAAAAGTCATATGAAATATCCTTTAAACCCACACAGTGTGTGACATTACTTTGACCACTGGAGAAGGAAGTTCCACAGTTGAGAGAGTTGATGGCAGAAGATCTAAATACAAGAGGATACCAACTATATGCTGTAAACCTCCACAGCTTCCCATTGAAGAAGAACAAGGTGCTCAACAGTAGGAGATGAGGAGAACCCAGGGTATTCGGGTTCAATAAACCAACAGGACAGACTTTAATGATGATATGCATTTACACTTCCAGTTAATGGAGATTCTGCTTGATTTTCTACTTACATGAGACTCATAGGTAATAGCACCATTTCTCTGGCCAACAAAGTATTTATCAGTTTGTTAATATAACTCATACCCATTCTTCATATAAAGATTTCACCAACAACTATCTCTTTGGAAGAGTTTCATTTTAACTGTTTATAGTACATCCCTGACCTCAGAATGACAGTCTCAAGATATAAAACTCTAGTAGATGGCGATCGACTGTAAAACATTACAGCTTCTGTACTGTCCAGCCGTGGTCTTACAGGATGAGACAAACTGCTTTCTGAATCAATGTGAAATAAGAATAAGAAAAATAATATAAGCCTTGCTTGATCTGAGCAGAGAAGTAAGAGAAAAATCAAATATATTAAAGATGCTGAAGGGTTTCTGGACTTGAAAAAATATATAGGTGATATAATCGAATGAAAATGACTCTGTTAGAAGGCTAATGTTATTTGAAGGGTGTTTTTTCTTTTATGACAGTTGACATTATCTGAATCAATTGTTGTTTAGGTTGAAAGTGATAAAGTTCAGTTCTGCAGATTTGCTACATCTTTTCTCAGTAGGCTTCCACATAAAATGTGCCATACTCATGTTAGAAAATCTAGTTTACCTAAATGAATGAATACGTAAACAGACAAACACAGAGACAGATATAGATAAAACACATATCTTAACAAATACAAAAATACCAAAGTAAGTAAAAAAAGGGGGACGATTGCTAAAACACGTCTAACTTTTTTATTATGGATTTCTCAAAGAATACTGTTTATGTATTGTTGATGTTCCACCATTTGCTACAGCATGCTGTAAACTAAGGTAAATACCATGGGGCAGTCTCTGCTGCCTGAGCATAGAACTGTGTTCATAAACTGCAGCCTTAGGATTTTGCTCCTGAGACACTGAAAAAAAAAACAAAAGCAAAATCATTCATTCTTTAAAGGATTTGACCTCCATACGGCAGAAAATAATTAATATATTAATTCTCTTGTTGAAAATGCTGTATGAGGAAGTCGACTTGCAAATCACATATTCTGTTGCTGCAAAGATGTACCATCAAAAAGAAGTACCATCAAAAACTAATACCATAAAAACTAAGTGCAGTTTGAAGGAGATGCATAGTACGAAAACGAGTGTAGCTACGTTGTACTGACAGATATCTGGGCAACAGTCATTATACAGCAGCAATGCATCATGACTGCATCAAAGCACTTCACATGGCATGTTAGTATTTGTTTTTAAGGGGGGGGGGTGAAAGAGGAATGATACAAGGGTACTGGGATGGTTTGAAAGCTTTCTATCTCAATGATCTGAAATTATTGCAGGACAAAATAGCTTCTCACCATCAAATCCATTAAATGCTGCTGCTCTGCAAGGACTAACACTCTGATCAGTAAGCTTTTCATTCTTTATCACCAATATGTATAAATAAAATGTGGAAGTTCGTCTCATTCAGTGTGCAGATTATCTGACCCCTTTCCTCCTGGATGACAGCCTGCACTCTCCAAAGAAATATTCCACTTGGGTTTCTTTTCAAAAGAACAAGCTGATATCAAATGAAAAATAAAGTAGGCTTTTGTTTTTAGGTAAGGAAGTTAGCAAAAGCATTTGAAAGCAAAATGTTATCAAGCAGTGAAACGTGTACACCAGAACCTTAGGGTGCTTTACACTATTAAGAAATTATTTAATTTAGAAATCCAGTTAACCATAGCAAGACTTGTTCTGGTACCAAAATTAATTCAAGGAAACATATTCATGCCTAATTTCCAGCTGATAAACTGTAACAAGATATTAAAATTAAAAGGTGCATTTCACTGAAAGTATAAAAATATCTATCCACCATTGTCACATGCCAAAGATGACTAGATAGAAAGACCCACAGCATAGCCAGAGGTCGATATATATTTATACACACACACACACACACACACACACACACACACACACACACACACACACACACATATCTATATATATATAATGTTCATGTGTACTAAAACATATGAAAGTGTGTATAATGGAGAACTAGATATGCATGTGTGTGTACTTCATTACTTCATGTCCTTTAAAGAAAAACAAATCAAAATGGACGTTTTGTGTAACTGTACACACATATATATATATATATATATATATATATATATATATATATCAATACCTATACATATATATATATATATATATATATATATATATATATATATATAGATATATATATATATATATATATATAGATATATATATGTGAGTGTGTGTGTGTGTGTGTGTTTGAGTGTATAAAACTGTATGTAGCGTGTAGAATACTATATGTGGAATGCAGTATGCACATGTCTGACTTTGTGTGTTTGTGTGTGTGTGTGTGTGTGTGTGTGTGTGTGTGTGTGTGTGTGTGTGTATGTGTGTACATTTAAGCACAGTTAAGTACTTCTGATTTCCTTTTCTTAATGTTTCTAATGCAAAAGCACATAGTAAATGAATGTTAAAGTAAATTCAGCTGTATACTACATTATGGTTGCCTTCAATGGTCATATTTCTTTTGTGGACTACAAAATGCTCATGTACTTTAACAATGTAAAGACTGACTCAAAGTCAGTGGGAATCTCTTGCCATGGATCTGCCTGCAAAAGATACGCATCTTCATCTGGGAAAAGGTCACAAAAAGCATTAAAGACCTTTTTATGAACATTATCACTGCAAGTCGATACGGTTGCCACTTGTCTCTCTTTCTGCAGTTCGGTCCTGTGGGTGGGGTGGGGGGGGGTGTGCTTGAAAATGGTAAATTTGTTGATACTTTACAAGAAAAAATATTTTCTGAGTTTTCTCAAAATGTCACAGAAATCTTTGATACTACGTTTAAGTATCTTAACATATAAACTATTTGTAAATAACTAACATTTAAAGCTTAACATTTCAATACTGTGTTGCTGCTTATGTAAATTTTTCAGAAGAGGTGACAGCTGAATTTAAACCCCTGAGTGATCTAATTGTTTTTTTTTTTTGCTATGAAAGGGGAATGCTAAGTTCTCCTCTTTTTTGCAATAAAAACAATGGAAAACAGTTCCACAGCTTTCTGTCTGTTTATATATATATATATATATATATATATATATATATATATATATATATATATACATACATATATCTAAAATTAACCGCACTCAAAAAAAATTAACGAAGAAAATAAATTTTAACTAAGAAATTAACTTTGTGACAATAAAAGCATTCAAAAAATAGTAAATCACACCAACAACTCTTGTAGAACTTTTGCGCTTTCGTCTTATTTATTATCAAGACTTCTTCAGAAAGACATGTTTCATAAGTATGAGCAACCATTTTCACTTCCTTTAAATACATTAGTTCTAGCAGGCCATTTAAATTAACAACAGTTCCTTTCCAATAGTAAAGTGTGAACAACCAGGGTGCTGTGTGCATTTTCATTAACATTACAATCGCAGTTACATAAGGTAAATTAGTCAGACAGTAATAGCCTTGTGGTGCCATGTGCATACTAAAAGGGATTGTGTGCAAAAAGGGATCGTGTGCAAAAAAGGGATTGTGTTCAAAAGCAAAAAAAAAAAAAAAAAAAAAAAAATTAAAAATATGTGGGAACCGGGAAGGATGAGAGTCATGCTGTGATGATTCTAATATAAACACGTAACTTATGAGTCTTTGCTTCCAAAGGTAAGTAAAGAAGGGAACGGAGGAAGGTGGAGGAGTCAGGTGGAGAGTCCTACTATGCTTTGGTATCAGTGTGTGTGTAGAGAAATTGTGTATGCCACCTGATGGGGGAGTGGGAGGAATGCGGTGTGTACTTGAGGGGGGGGCTGTTAGGGGGCCACCCATGACAAGGAGTGTGGAGCATATGAATAAAAGAGTGTCCCAGAAGACTGTCAGTGCGGATCGTACCACCCCTGAGCTGGTTCGGATGGTATCACCCCTTGAATGGCTGCGTGAAAAGTGAGACCGGGGGGGTAGTTGGTGGGGTCAGCGGGGGCTAGCCTGGTGACTGGGAGTCAAAAGTCAGAGAGAGAGAGAAGAAACACATTATATTCACTTGCACAGTTGTAAATCCATAAACACATTAAATCCACTTGCACAATTCTTCAAACCCTCTTGTACAATTCTTCAAACCCTATCACATTTCAATCTCTATACCATTTAAGTGCACATTTAATGTTCAGTGTCTCATTGAGACCTGGATAGACATCAGCTCTCAGTTCTATCTGCCATTTTAATTCCCGGACTTGCAGGAATGTGTCCATGTCCCCTACAAATTCTGTTATTTTTTCCAGCGCTGTGAATTTGAATCCTGTGAAGTTTGGGCAAATAGCACTGTGTTTAGCCAAGGCATTCAAACTGTCCTGTTTGTGTATTGCTGCAGTGTGTTCTTTAATACGGCTACTCAGCTTCCTGTTCATTTTGCCAATATAGAAATTCCCACAGTGTTCACAGAAAGCACAGTAGACTACATTTTTTGTGTTGCAGTCATAGTGGTCATGTAGACTGACAGTTCTGTTGCAGTGCGGGAAGGTGACATTGTTGTCTTTTTGTATGTGTACACAGGCGACACACTTGCCGCAGTCAGACATTCCAGGTTCTGTCGATACGTCGCTCTGTGAGGATGGCCTTTTATTCCTCTCGAACGCACCACCAAAAGAAGAGGTTCATTTGAAACAGAAGTTCGGGGATGTCCCAAGTAACTTCGTCAGACCTTTTTCTCCTCCCAAGATGTCCCAATTGTTGGTGAGGACACCTCTGATTCCAAACATATCTGTAGAAATTGGAAGGGGGAAACTTGACACCCAGTCCTTTTTGTTTGGTATGTTCTGTGCCCCTGCTGTGAATCCCTTTTCCAGGATTGGTGGGTACC
Organism: Protopterus annectens; assembly: GCF_019279795.1. Lineage (NCBI taxonomy): Eukaryota > Metazoa > Chordata > Ceratodontiformes > Protopteridae > Protopterus > Protopterus annectens. Next base: position 882,271,594 of record NC_056728.1, on the reverse strand, counting down.
TGGAGTGTCTGTGCTGTATGATCTCTTGGAACAGGTTGTCCACTAGATACTCTGGGTATTTTCTTTCTAAGAACAAGGTTCTGAGGTAAAAACCTTCCTTGATGAAAACCTCATCCCTAAAAATGAGTCTGGATAACCGGATGAATTGTCCTTTTACAATATTCTTTTTCATGAAATGGGGATGCTGGCTGCTGAACTCTAGATAGTTATTCCGGAAAGTGGGCTTGCGGTAGATGTTGGAGTCAAACCTTTGGAGGCAAAGACTCATAAGTTACATGTTTATATTAGAATCATCACAGCATGACTCTCATCCTTCCTGGTTCCCCCATATTTTTAATTTTTTTTTTTTTTGCTTTTGCACACAATCCCTTTTTGCACACAATCCCTTTTTTGCACACGATTCCTTTTTGCACACGATCCCTTTTAGTATGCACACGGCACCATAAGGCTATTACTGTCTGAACAATTTACCTTATGTAACTGCGATTGTAATGTTAATGAAAATGCACACAGCACCCTGCTTGTTCACACTTCACTATTGGAAAGGAACTGTTGTTAATTTAAATGGCCTGCTAGAACTAATGTATTTAAAGGAAGTGAAAATGGTTGCTCATACTTATGAAACATGTATTTCTGAAGAAGTCTTGATAAATAAGACGAAAGCGCAAAAGTTCTACAAGAGTTGTTGGTGTGATTTACTATTTTTTGAATGCTTTTATTGTCACAAAGTTTATTTCTTAGTGTGTATATATATATATATATATATATATATATATATATATATATATATATATACATACATACATACATATATATAGGGTTCCTATTAGATGACCAAAGATGCATTCTTCCGAATGCATCTTGGTCAAACTTGAAAAGATGAAAAGGCAAAATAACGAAGCGGCATATAAGCGAATTCTTTCCCTGGGGAAAAAAATCGCTTGGCCGCGTCCGTTACTTTGCCGTTTTTGTCACTGTAGTGCGATCTCAGAGTTGGGATATATAAGTAGGGGGTGGGGGGCACCATGTCGGGGGGTGATGCCCACCACTTTATGTTATATATATATAAATCTGCTGCTATATTCCTAACATTACCAGGATTAATTGTCCATCTAAAATTGATGGCAGTAGATGACAGGGTAAACTATAGATTTATCTGTACTATGTCATGCAGGCAGTGATGAATTCCTCTGCAAAGTATGTAAGAAGTTACGTTTAAAAAAGTAGATGGGCTTTCCGTTCCTTTGATTCCAATTCAAGAAAATGGAAGTTTTAAAAAGTGCACACAGGTTTCTGGTACCTACACAATACTGGAGCCATATTGTAGGGAGCAAAGAATCCTAAAGATCGAGTTCAACTGTAAGAGAATGTGGTGTTTTCCTTTAATATTGCACATAATACCAAGCTGTAGGAAGAAAACATACTTTTGGAGTTGATTTTTTCTTACTAGCTCCTACTTGCTCTCAGGCATCACTCTAAATTAATGCTTCTTCACCCATTATGTGAAAGCTAATCTGTAGGTAGTCTTAAATTAAATGTTTAAGAAGGCTGAGCTCAGAACACATTGTCTGAAATTACTAAAGTTGGCATTTCAAGCTGATTTTTCATTTAAAGAGCAGGAAAGTACTGTTTTCTGTAATGGACTAATTGACCACTGCCTGACACCTAAAAAATCAGTTCACTTTTGTAGCATGCCCTTAAAATCCCTTTAGCTTGCTCCAGTTTGATAAGTGCCAGTACAGAGTATATAATGCATATATGTTTATTTTATTTATATTTAATCAGCTGTATTCCCAAAAATCCTTTCCTATATACTGTAAATGCATTATAGTATGGTTCAAGATATTGTCTACTAACTTACTGTGCTTAACATTTGAACCTGCTTTGCAGTGAAATCCATTACATCATAGATAATTGACTCTCTATTTTCTCTCTCCAGGCTTCATCTTTAAATGAATCATATCTGAGGTGGTAACATTTTTTTGCCAAATTATGCATGTATAAATAAGTAAGGAAAAAATAAAGATGCAAAAAGCAAAGTAACTGCATAAGTGAGACCAGAGTGTGGACAGGCATGTGATTTAGTTTGAGTAAAGATGACATTAAGCTGCTGACAAGACATGAAGGGATCACAGTTAAATAAATGCAAACAGTCTTGATACCTTTGAAGTGATATAACTTTTTGCTAAGTTACTACAGTAGGTTGAAACAAAAGCTTATTACTATCATGTTATATTGTAATACATATTTTATGGTTTTGGCTGTATGGAATGCATCACTGAGGAAGATGTGATGATAATGTGACTTTTCAGTACAGTGATCTTCTAATCCTTTGTTGGCACAGACTGTAAGTACTTTGGTTTACTGCCTGCACTTCCTTTTGTCTACTGCTGTCAGCTAATAATATTGTTGAACAGATCTCAGCAACAATAATCAGTCCTTTGGAGCTTGCTGCTTTTTTAAAATTTATATTAAAGTCAAAACTGAAGGAAAATACATTATAACAGTAACATCATTCTAATCATTTTGTAGCCCTCTGAAAATGTTACATAAAATTTCAGATGAATTATATTTTACTCACAGTATTGCAATATGCAAACATTTCAGTCAGTAACATCCAAAACTTTATTAATAATATATACACCAGTTGTACAACATGTTTTATACATCATTTATAACAGTAGTAGAATTTTTTCTTCATTTCACTGATTGATTTGAAAATATGGTAGAGCATCCAACAAACATTTTTTTTTCTTACATGACATGTTATATATACTATTGATACAGTAAATTTCCTTTGCATTCTTAGCACTCCATAAGACTATATGCATCTGTGTTCATTTGGTTGATCTCATTAACAGCATTTGCTCCATTAAAAATGACAGAATTACACATCTTGTAATACAACTCAGACATGAATACAGCAATAGTTATGTCTAAAGAAAAACTTGTCTGCAGATCTTGTTAGGAAGGAGGCCATTAACTGCAAATGCTGTGGGACCCATATGAATTTCTACTACTGCACATTTATTTCAAATTGGAAAATGATAATAATCTGGCCTTTTAATTGCTAAGCTCTTAATTTCTCCCTCTGAACTAGAATCTTGTATATTTAAGTTAAACCCTTCTAACATTCTACCTGTTTTCTCTCATATCAGAGTGCAACTAAATCCCAAGGAAGATCTTAAAAGTATCTGTCTACCTATGGGACCCCTCATTTTTCCAATCTTTTAGATCTTATTCATCAGTTCTCTAATCACATTTACTTACCAATGTATGTATCATGTTCTGCATAACTTTCACTGTATTCTTACTGATGGCTAATTAGCACTAAACGTTCCTGATTTTCCTAACCTTTATATGAAAGCTTGGCATACATGCTCTGATTCAGTTTTAACTTGCTTTCTACTTTAAAAAAATTAAGAAATGCTGTGTTGGTCTACTGACACAAAATATAAAGACAAAGATATGAGGTAATACTGTTTACTGCACCAACTTAGGTTTTACAAGCACTCAAGCTTTCAGGTTTACAGGAGTCCTTCTTCAGAAGTTATTAAGTAACTTATGTTAGATACAGTGTTTAAATAAACTTGTACCACAAAAGGAAAGCACATAATTGTCTTCTTTCTTATTGGCTAAAGAAAAAAAAAATAGAGAAATGCCAGGGTAGAAGTATGCAGCTTGAATACTTGTATTATGACTACATCATAAAGACAAGCATAGTGACATTTTGTGTGTCTGTGTGTCAGTTTTTGAGTCTAAAAACTTTAAGATGTTTGGTTATAGCCTGTCATGAAAAGAAAAGGTTCTCCCTTCATGTTACAGTGGAGTCAGGTTCATTTAGCTGAGAAAGTAGAATATTCAGAGAATACTCTGACACTTAAAATGCATCACAATTAAAGACACACACACACACACACACACACACACACACACACACACACACACACACACACACACACACACAGTTACTGTTATTTGTCTCTGAAATGTAGTTGTCATGCTAAGCATCTAAGCTGCACACTTTCTTTCCACATTGGCATCATTTGTCTCTTTTCTTAGCCTATAAGAAACATAATGTACTTACTGTTCCAGGCACAAGTGGATATTTAAGCATTATATCTAACACCTATAGCCTAATAACTTCCAATGAAGGGATTGTGCTAGCCTGAAGGCTTGAATAAGCTTTCTACATGACCCACCTCATAAGTAAGGGTATCACATCCAGGGACAAGGAGGTCATAACATCCCTGTATTCCTCCCTTATAAGGTCCATTATTCAGTACAATGCCGCATTCAGCATGTACCTCACAAAGCACATGCAGCAGCTGGAGAGACCACAGAGGTTCCTCACCAGGAGGATCCAGGGCCTCAAAAATCTACCATACACAGATCGGCTAAAAGCCCTGTCCCTCTACTCAGTCTCATACAGACTCCTCAGAGGTGACCTCTGTGTGGCATACAAGGAGATCTTGGACCCTGGCTTGATGGGACTGCTGCATATCTGCAAGTCAAGCTCCACTCGAGTAACCTGCATGCACAGCTTCAACTTCATCTGTGACATCAATAGAACTTGTTGGCAGGACAGGTTTGTGTCCCAGAGACTCTCCCATCTGTGTGAATAGATTCCCTTTCCATGTCAAGCAGAGTACCTCTTTACTCTTTTTTAAGCACAACCTGGATAACTGGATGGGAAACAGAAAATGCACCCCTGGGATTCCACCCATGACCCTGCTGGACAGGAGCATCAGGGGCTGACTTGTCTAAACATGGGCTAAACTCTTGGCTAGGCGTATAAGAGCCTCAAGACCAATAGCCTAGTAACTAACTATGATCCTATGAATAATTGTAAAATCTATGTTGGCCCAATAAAAGATATTACATCATGTATGTGTCTTTGTGATAACTGTCCTCCATAAACCAGTGTTAGCAATATCCATTATTATGCTTGTCTGATACAGCCACTGGTTATGTTTTGTTACTGGTGTTAAGTTCTTGCTATTAACTTTGCAGTCATCTTAATTCCTGAAAAGCTTTGCATCTTGTCTAATTAGTGATGCTCGCATGCTATCTGTAAAGCTGAAAATGCCCTTGCATACTGCTTACTTCTTTATCCACTGGGAATGTATTTCATTGTTTTCTTTTCCTGACATCCGTGATAGATACTCACAGACACATTAGAATTACATATCACTGGTCCCTTTTCATACTGTTCAGTATTTCATTGTCATGCTAGTCATCTTTTAGTTTCCCCAGCTTGGGAACACAAGGATGATGATTTAGAAACTCTGCTTCTATGGTTTAGTGATAATGTTTAAGAATGAGTGAAGGAACAGTTCAAGTAACAGCTAACATAAAAAGTTGTCACCTCACAGTAAGATGTCCTGTTCAATTTTCAGCTAGAGCGTCTTCTGTGTTGAGACATGCGTGAATGGGCGTACCATTGTTGAAGGTTGTGCGTCAGGGCTGGCAACTCAGCATGTAAAAATCTACTGCCAGTCATTAGCGGACTGGAGTACCACTGTGGCGAACCCTAACCGTGAAAAGCCGAAAGACACAACATACTAAGCTCCTGGAGATTCATATTTCACTGTCATGCAAAAAAATTGCACTGAGTAAATTCTGAAGAGCTTCGAAGTTTTGGTTTTATAGTAATTAATAGCCTTGTCAACACATTGGACATAAATTTGTCTAGAAAAACTACAGACTAATTAGACAGGTCAAATTTCCTTTTAGTTACATTTCTTTTTCATGTTAACTTTTATGTTCCTTACAGGCAAAAGGAACTCCAAGAAGGTATAGAGTTCAAGAAATAGGAAATAATAAGAAACAAAATGATTGTTTGCAAAACAAGGTTATAAAATAATTTTAATTAATACCCCGATCCAGATCTGTACAGTGAGGTACACTGGTACCTGGTGAAGCTCCGTGATCTAGGACCCATCTCTTCAACTGTAAGTTAATTTCAGGAGCAAAAAAAATAAAAAAAAAAAATAAATAAGTAAATAAATAAATTATCATTCTTTCTAAATAATCATAGCAAACTGCTAGCTACAAATGTAACAAGCAAGCAAGTTTGCTGCATTTTAAATATCATGAATAGGGAGTTGAAGGTTGGTTGGCTAACAAAGAAACTAAGAAAGAAGTTGCAATAGCAAATAATAGGGCATCAGAGGCACTCTATCAGCTTCTGGAAAGTGACTCAGTAAGGGGCACAAAGAAACTATACCAGGTTGCAAGGCAAAGACAGAAAGATAAAGAAGATAGTCAGACACCCTTCATAAGGGATTCCAGAAACAACCTGCTTACCAGCCCACAGGACATCAAAGGCAGATGGAAGGAGTATTTCCAGCAGCTTCTGAATGAAGAAAAACCCACAGAAGCAGTACTGCCCCAGAAACAGCCTACAATGAGAGTGTAAGAGGAGCTCAGCTTAGAAGAAGTAAGAGCAGCACTAAGGAAAATGAAGGCAGGGAAAGCAGCAGGGTCAGATGAGGTCACAGCAGATATGATAAAGATGCTGGGTGAGCTAGGGGAGAAATGGCTCCTGAGGGTACTAATTGCAGTGTGGAGAGAAAGGTGTATTCCAGATGACTGAAGAATAAGCATACTCATGCCAGTGTACAAGAACAAAGGGGACATCCACAACTGTGGACAGTACAGAGGCATCAAACCCCTACCACATTGCATGAAAGTTCTGGAGAGGGTGATTGATAAACGGATACGCAGAACAGTAGAATGTAAGATGGGAGATGAACAGTTCAGATTCAGATCGGGATGCAGCACAATTGACCCAATGTTTGCATTGAGACAGATACTTGAGAAGAAACTAGAGAAGAGGAGAGAGTCAAACTGGGCTTTCCTAGACTTGGAGAAAGCATATGACAAGGTCCCAAGAAAGCTGATCTGGGCAGTACTGCGGTGGTTTGAAGTCCCAGAAACATTGGTAGAATTAGTACAGGCTATGTACAAGGACCCAGTGACTCAAGTACGAACAGTGTTTGGCCTCACTGAGGGGTTCCCAGTGGGAGTGGGTGTACACCAGGGTTCAGTTCTGAGCCCACTGCTGTTCATACTGGTTTTGGACTACATCAGCAAACAGGTTGGAGGGGTCAGAGCAACAAAGCTGCTGTATGCAGACGATGTGGCAGTACAGGCAGACTCTGATCTAGAACTTCAGCAAAGGATAGGAGAATGGAATGCAAATCGGAAGGCACATGGGATGAAACTAAGCACAGATAAGACAGTGGTAATGGCAGCAGATTGGGGTAATCAGAAGAAGCTGAGAATAGAGATAGATGGGAAGATAGTGGAACAGGTAAACAGATTCAAGTATCTGGGAGGGGTGGATGAGGAGAAAGGTAGTCTGAATGAAGAGGTCAAAGCTAGAATCAGAGGGGCTGCAGCCAACTGGCATAGAGTATCAGGTGTAGTCTATGACAGAAGAATGCCAAAGAAGCTGAAAAGTAAGGTGTACAAGACAGTGGTGCGACCAGTACTACTGTATGGTACAGAAACCTGGGCAGTAAAGGCAGAACAGTTGAAGAAGCTAGAGGTGATGGAAATGAAGTGCCTGAGAAAGGTGGTAGGATGCACACTGCGGGACAGGCGAAGAAATGAGGACATAAGAGCAGAAGCCAAAGTAGCTCCAATCAAAAGATCAAAGAAAACAGATTACGATGGTATGGGCACATGTGTAGAAAAGCAGAAGACAATCTGTTGAGGGAGATTTGGGACAGACAGGAAGAAGGTAAAAGGAAGCAAGGATGTCCAGCAAAGAGGTGGATGGATTGTGTGAAAGAAGATCTGCGACAGTCAGGCAAGAGTGTTGAAGAAGGCAGGAGAGTGGCACTGAATCGAGAGAGTTGGCGACAGTTAATACGATACCCCGACCCCATGTAAATGGGAAAAAGGGGATGATGATGATGATGATGATGAGGGAGTTGAAGGAAGGAGTAGAGTTTCTACACTGACTGCAAATGTGATACAGACATTCAGTTTACATACAGGCATTTTTGAATGCTGGTATTACACTATCCCTCAATCGACACTTTGCACCCAGTGCGGCTGCCTCCTTTGCCCTACTCTAGCTATTCTTCTGCCCTGACCATTTTCCTAGATCCACATTTAGGGAGGTCTGGGGAAAAAAACTATTACATGAATGGTACTCTTTATGTAAGATATATTGCTAAACAAATCTAAAATGTAGAGGAAGTCTGTCACCTTGAAAACTGTGATCTAGTAATCTAGGTTTAGCAAATGTATGTATCAAATGACTACAAGGAGAAAACAGAATGTGAGGGGGAATGTCCAGTGCATATTCGTTAGACACAGAGATTCATTAGTCACTGTGGACCACTAGAAAATAAAAATACAGAATAGCTGAATCTATTATGATATTCAGAGCAACTGGATTTCATATGTAGACTTGGGATTTTTCTGGCAAGTATGGTGTGACTTATTTTAGGCACCACTGTGAATACATCTGCTATGAAGATTGAGATTGTGGGTGGGCAATAACATAAGACCTCTTGCTCAACAATGTCACAATTATCAGAACTATATTCTCCATGCATTTACCTCATGAGAAGAATGAATGGCAGTGAAAATGGGCAGTTTGTGGGTCTAATTTGCATTAGGCAAGTGTAAAGACAGACCCTAGGATTCAGAAAATCTAATCATATTACTTTTGGTAATTCTTCAAGACATGCCACCACACAGAGGTGTGCGTAATTCAGAGAAACACATACCATCAGCTCAGAGTGCTAAGCAGCAGAGCTGCTAGCTGTACACCATAATGGCTGTATAATCAGATGGTAATGAACAACATTAGTAAAACCAATGGTGCTGGGTACACAAATAAGCAAATCAAGATGGAGGAGTGATTTAGAAGAACTTAAACTATACGATGTGGAGCTCTAACAGGAGTGTTAATGAACACAGCTAAATCTCTCTGTTCATATCAGTGAAGCTTAAAACATATGATAGAGGTTGCCAAAAATCCATTAATGTGAATCTCCAAGACATTGTCATTGTTACTATAAGCCTCAGAAGCACCATGTTAAGCACACTTCATATTTCACGCACACTATGACACTGACACACTGAACCAGTATTCTGTGGATAATTACTGGATGAAGCTGCCACTATGGAAGTTTACAACTATTATTAAAAATGACTTCCCAAGAATCCCATCGATCTTTGGGATTCCCAAAATTCATAAGGATTTATGTAACCTCCCAACGCAACCAATAGTAGACGCAAATGGCTCTAAAACATATGGTATAGTCAAATTTATTGACAATAAATTGAAAGATGTCTTTAGAAAAAAGAAAATAGAAACATATATACAAAGACTCATGGGACTTTTTATCTAAGGTCCCAAAAGGTATAGAAGATGATGGACTGATTTTGGTGACTATCGATATAAAAGATCTTTTTTGGTGATCCCTCACAATATACGCTTAGAGTGGTTCATATTGTACCTAACTAAGTTCACTAACTTGGATGATAATTTAGTGAAATGTATTTGTGTTTTAATTGAAATTGTCCTGAATAACAACTTTATTTGGTTTGAAGGCACTATATACGAGAGGTGCAAGGAGTGGCAATGAGGACACCTTGTACCCCCATTTTTGCAAACATTATTTTAGCATTTTGGGAACATAATTTCATATTTGAGACGCTACTCCAGATGTTGGTGCTGTTACAGGGGCTTTTTGGATGACATAATTAGTATTTGGCATGATTCAGAAACTAAGTTGGATGGCTTTTTGAATATATTAACAGTACAACAGATGTTTTAGCTTGTACCATGACCTTGCTGTAAACTTGTGAGCTTATTAATTACCTTGATGTTCAACTACAAATAGATTATATTAACCACTGTTTATATCTACACTGTATAGGAAGCCCACCTACTCTAATTCCCTGTTACATTACCAAAGTTTACACCCACACTGTCAGAAAAAGGCCCTTGTCAAAGGACAATTGGTATGGTTGGCACATATGGTATCAGAAAATAAGAATTTTCTTGCAGAATGTATGATTTTAAAAGGCATGTTTTTGAATAGAGGTTATCCACTGGTCTTCCTGGAAGATATTTTCCAGGAGGTGAATGAGAAGCGGAACAGATTGGTTTAGAAACCACTTTTGGGCTGTAACAATGAGCGAATATAATAAAGTGTGCATTTTAATATACAACCAACAAGCCATCCTGGTTAAGGAGGTATAAAAAATTAATTGGAGAATTTTGGAATTGGGTGGACGGAACATGAGTAGGTTGGGACTACATCCAATTATTTTGTATAGATGAGATAAGAATATTAAAAATGATCTTGAAACATGTAGTCATGGGTTCAACAGTATCAGAAATCATAAGATGTCTAAATGTGGTAGATGCTCGTATTGCCCTTTTATTTATGAGGGGGAATTTATTAATGTAAAAGGGTATGGAAAAATCAAATGCCCTTACCAGTGTAATTCTAGATCGGAAAAAGTGGTCTACTTGACAAGATGTAAGCAATGTTTTGTATTTTGCATCGGGAAGACTGAAAGGTCATTAAAGGACAGAATTTATGAGCATTTGAGGGAAATAAAGAAAAATGATGTTAAGAATGCATGTACAGGCTAATGAAGGACATGAATTTTGCTTTTTTTATCATTTATGTGATGCATTTGGATGGGAGAGGAGGACCTTGGAAGTTACAACTTGAATGTAAGGAGGCCAAGTGGCAGATTAATACTAATGCCATTGGCCCTAAAGTCCTGAATGATTTTATTTTCCTTTCCTGTTTCCTGAAATTGAGGTCACTAATGCATTAAATTGTTGTCATGGTTTTTAATAAAAAATACAATTTTTAGAATAGTATCATTAGAAATTATACTCTTATTAGTTTCAAATCTGTGGTTACATAGTGATGTATTAATGCTTTTTTAGTGCTCTGTTACTTTAAACCCAGGTTTTTGATTGTGATAAAATGTATTTTGTGAGCTTTTTTGTTTATATCATTCTATTGGCTGAAATACTTTCCCTTTATGTTATGGGATGAAAGCATTATGTGTAGCAGTCAGAAGTGGATTGTTTTATTAAAGTCTATTTATTTTATTGGATTGCCATTGTATTTACTACATTCGGCACCATTGGACTGATTGTATATTGGTAAAAAATACTTGGTTTACACATCACCCAGGAATTCATGGATTTGGTAACAAGTTTGTGGTTGCTTTGATTATTTGGATTCTGTGGATAGAGACACCATTGAAGACACTGTTGACATGTGTCAGCCTCATCTGCAGGCCCTTGAGATTCAAAGGTAAGTGTGGCTTTATGTATACTAGTTATAGCAATCTTTCAGAGACCAGCATCCACCGCAAGAATACTTAATCAGTATTCTGCTCCTGTCATGCTACTGCACGTAGGGGAGCATATTTGGTTCCTGTGTACCACAGAAGAGAGAAACAACACCATCCAAAGGGGGAGGGGCGTTAACATAAAAAGCCATGTGAAGAGTTCGCATCACTAGATATCTGCATGTGTGACATACTGGGAGCTGTGATAATGTGAGGTTGTATCTTCTGAGCTGTGATAATTGTAGCACTATGCTTAATGTACTGTACAGATCCAGGGCAACATGTCAGATGACTGAGCATCAATCATGCCCGCACATGTCCATGAGATCTGCCTCTAACAGGAATTGCACATGTTGTACTGTGGCTCTGGCTAGATGTAGGCATGCTGTGTGTGTCCATGAATGAGCTACGCTACCAGTGAGATACATACTACTGTGACTGCCATAATCCCAGAAATTTCCTCTCCTGGCCATAGACACCTCTACAACATGTGTAGACATAGAAGTGCTAGCCCTCTGTGACAATGTCCTAAACTGTCCATTGGGAGTTAGCAATGGAACAGTTTCATGGATGGCACCTGACATACATCAGGAAAGTATGGGTGGACATGGCAGTTTCTAGTACAAAACAATACACAAAGAAAAATGACCAATAAAAACTGTAAAATTTAATATAAGAAAAAAAACATCCAGTAGGCGCTTTCATCTTGAAACAAGACTTCTTCAGACTGAATGCATAAAACAGGAACTGACACTTATACAGCTCCAAATCACATGACTTAATTAACTAATTAATTCTTAATTCTCTTTCTTTTTAAATAAACTTTAAAATGTTCTTTGTTATTGAGCCTTGGAGGATTGCAGGCATCCATTTTTACTTGCTGACGGTATTCTGTCCAGTCCAACTCATCTTCTGCTTCAAACCTACTGACAAAATTACTGACTTGATCTAAAAGAGATGACGGATGAAGTATAGGTTAAAAGGGCTAATGGCCACTTTACTCCACTGTTGGTGGGTGGTTTAATGAGTAGATCGGGTAAGGACACCTCTAAGAGGGATTCCACTGTACATTCTAGAATCAACTTTTTGTTCACTTTCAGTGTGGACTGTAAAGCTATCAGAGAAATACTGGCTAAAAACTGGAATATCATACTTGAGGATAGGGCTCTGGTTAAGGTTCTTGGGACACGTCCAGAATTTACATACCGTAGGGGTGTTAATCTTAAAAATCTAGTTGAAACGGCTACGGTTAAATCTAAAATTCAAAATAAAATTGTAGGAATGCGTAAATGTGGTATGTGCCCTCAATGTAAGTTCATCCATGTTGGTAACAAAGTGTTTATCAACAGTAAAAACTATTTCATTAAGGGTAATTACAATTGTGACACCAATGGCGTGATATATGTGGCTCTATGTGAAAAATGTCCTTCCTTCTATATTGGCAAAACGGAGAGAAAAATAAAGAAAAGAATTTACGAGCACCTGTATGCTATAGATAGGAAGGACCTCACAAATGCACTTGCCAGGCATGTGTTAGAATTCCCTGACCACTGTTTCACTTTCAGTGTAGTACATCACATCAAAAATGACATAAGGGGAGGGCCCTGGCAGCTACATTTAGAAGAGCAAGAGGTATTATGGCAGATTAGAACATGTGCACATTTGCTTCCAGGTTTGAATAACTATGTCTCCATTAAGTGTATTCTTAAGCTTAAAGCTCTCCTTAGATAAGCATTAGTGGTTAATAATTTATCCAGTGTGTAAATGGGGGGGGGGGTAACAATTATTAGCTGTAAGAAAGTGAGATTTCCACTTTCAAAATATTTTAGATTTAGGATTGGTAAAAGCCTTAGGCAATTTAATTGAAATTGTTATGTCTTCAGTTATGGTTATTGTGTGTTTTTTAAAAAATGTGTTTTTTAATATTTGTTTTTAAATAAGGCATTCATCAAGTTGTTTAGTGGAGTAGTAACTCAACAGATGATTAACATAGGCTTGTAAGAAGTTGTTCTAGCTAATTAAAAGAGATAGGAGTATCCTGTATCAATTTAGTAATGCGATTGGCTGTTTAGCCACTTATAGATGTAGGTTTTATGTATAAAAACCAAGCTGTGTTAACTGGTTTTTGTGTGATGAAGGCTGAGCATTTGCTTAGCTGAAAGCGCTTACGTTTATTAAAAAGTCCATACCGTTTATTGTGTCAGCGTGCTTCTACTTTCCTTTTGTGTGTTTTACTCAGTTTTTAAAGTTTTTTCTGTTTCGTTGACTTGATCTAAAACAATAAATCTTAATGAAATCTTCAAGCCAGTAGAAATGTTCCAGAGCACAGGTACAGGAAACAGAACATGGGCCAAATAGTGGTGCCTCCAACAACAGGACCAGCAATAACAGGCAAACAATCGAGCACCAACAAAAGGTGGAATGGTTGGAAGAAGAATATAAGAAAATGTAAGGTATGTCTTATGAATATGATTTCAAAATAGTGTTTTTAAACCATGTGTCAGCTTACATTTTGAGAGAAGGATGGACTTTTGTTCCTGCAGCCAGAGCATATAAGTGTGACAGATTAAGTTGTCTGAGAAATTATGTTAGGAAGCTGAACTTAAAATTTCTATTTAATGCTGATGAGAAAGCTGATTTTGGTTTTTACAAACTGAGTGTTTTCAATCCACCATTTTGACCTGAATTAGAGTTTCTTTTTAAATATTAGTGTCAATTAAGAAAGTTGTTCAATCATAAGCCAGAGCAGAAGTATTATAATCTAACGTGTAAAAAAAACAGCTTTTTATCAGCTGGTTAATTATGCAAATGTTATTGCCAACAAGGCAGACAATGGCAATGTCTTGGTTGTTTTAGACAGGGAATTCTACAACAGCAAGATGCAAAGTATGTTGCCTGATAAAAAGTTTTATAAAAAGGTTCTTTTTTTTACATAAAGAAGGCTTATGGGTTAGTTGATTCCATTATTAAAGAATGGTTATGTGATGGAGTGCAACAATGAGATGGGCCACTTTCTAGCTATTAAAAACTCAAGAATGAGTAAGATTTATTGCCTACCAAAAATTCACAAGGATTTGGATTAATCTGCCTCCCAGACCTATTGTAGCAGATGGAGGGAGTAAAACTGAATCCATGCCCATTTATGTTGATAAGTTGCTGCAGAAAGTTGTGGAAAAAAGTAGATCATTTTAAAGTGCACCTTTGATTTTATGCACAAGTTTGATGAAGTGGTTTTGGTTGATTCAGATTATTTAGTTACAATGGATATTCAGTCCCTATATACTGTAATACCTAATGAGTTGGGAATGGACTTGGTTAGATCTGAATTACTGCATTTTTTCCAACAGTACTATTGGTTTGATAATGGAAATGTTAGATGTTATATTAAGCTACATTTTTTTAGTTTAATTTTATTTTTTCAAACAGGTGAATGGGGTGGCCATGGATGCAGCCATGGCCCCTAGTTATGCAAATGTATTTATGAGTGTGAGACAGTACATTTACAATAGTGAGTTTTTAATAACATATTTTTATAAGCACTTTATTGATGACATTTTCTTAATTTGGAGAGGATAGTTGAATGTTTATGATTCATTTATTGAATACATTGATAATGTTTAGTACTTATTTGAAATTTCCATCCAATTATGATTTAAATAGCTTGCATTTTTTGGATGTTTTGGTTTCTAGACAGATCAATAAGTTGGAAACTAAAATATTTAAAAAGAAATACAGAATAATGCTCATCTTAGCTACATCAGCATGCATTCTAAAAGAACTAATGACAATAATGTAAAGGGGCAATTAATGAGAATTAATAGGTTAACTGATAATAATAATGATTTTATTAGTGAAGGGACAGCGATGTTCTATAGATTTTATTTAGATGGAATCAGGAGAAGGTGGCGCAACAAAAGTTTTAAGAAGTTCAAAATATGAGGAAGGTAGGTTTAAAAAATGTGTCATGAAAGACATCTAATACTAACAACTTTAGTATTGGAATCCATCCATCCACAACACACTTTTCCCATTTTGCAAATCTGAATCAGGGTGTCACTTCAACAGTGACAATCATCTAGAGCCAAGGTTTAACCACCGGGTGGTTAGCTCTGCTTTGGTAATTCTTCCACACCACACATGTACACCTATGGCCAATTTAGGGGGCCCAATCCACCTATTGCATGTCTGTGGAATATGAAAGGAAACAGCCAGAGGAAACCCATGCACACAGGGAGATGACTCTGCACAGAAGGCACGCAGCTAAGAATTGAACTGGGGAATCTTTTGCTGTGAGGTTACAACATTATCCACTGCTCCACTGTGCCAGCCTCTACTTTAGTAACTTTAGTACTGGAATGATAGTACAGAATTCTCTAGATGAGAAAGCTATCAAAATATTATCAAAGAAAATTTGAAAATTCTTAATAGTTTCCCTGAGGTTAAAAAAGTAGTAGGTAAAGGACCAATCTTTATAAATAAAATGGGATGAAATGTTAAGAGATGTAACAAAAAGGAATATTTAAGTACTTCAACTGTAGTTATTGCCAGTATTTACAAACTGATGTATCTGAAGTTCTTCTTAATGGGAAAAAGATAAGTATCCCTAGATACTTTACATGTAAATTTAAATTTGTGGTGTATTTAGCATGTTGCCTGTCCTGTCTTGCTTTTTACATAGGTAGACCTAGAAGGGAGTTACATTGTAGAATTTATGAACATATGCATGCTATTATCACAGGCGATTTGAATAATGTACTTAGTAAGCATTATTCAGTGAGTGGATTTAAAATTTCATTAAGATTTATTGTTTTATATCAATTCAATAATTTTGTCAATGGTTTTGATGCAGAAGATGAGTTGGACTAGATGATATACTGCTGGCAAGTGAAATTGGATGCCTGCAGTCCTCAAGGACTCAATGACAAAGAACATTTTAAGGTTTATTTAAAAAAAAGAGAGAATTAGGCATTAATTAGTTAATTAAGTCATGTGATTGGGGGCTGTATAAATGTTTGTTCCTGTTTTATGCATTCAGTCTGAATAAGTCTTGTTTCAAGACAAAAGTGTTTACTGGATGTGTTTTTCTTATATCAAATTTTACAGTTTTTTATTGGTTCTTTTTCTTTGAATATTTTTTCCTTGCAGCCTTATTATTCCATTTCTGTTTATTTTTACACTATAATATGCAATTCAGCCTGTCAAATTTATCACATGTATGGGACATGCACTCCTCTCACTCAACCTGCATAAGCCTTACCAACTCTGAAATGGCTGTGGTGGTACTAGAATGTGCCTCCATAATGGCCCTGCACATCAATTCTGTTGAAGCCATTGACAGAGCAGCATCGAGGGAGGACTGTCACCATGTTTCCAATGAGCTACTGTGGGCTACGCACTATATGGGTACCACACTGCCCTGACTACCAGTGTACTAGTATTTAATTATACTTATGTGCTGTGTGTCTCTTGAGTGTCAACAGGCACATGGGCTGTATCTGTGGACTAAATGGGGGATGCAGTGGCCACAACACACATCCTGTACTCCCTGAGCATGTCAGCTATCCACTGTCATCACCAAAAGTGAGTAGTGCAATGCCTCCAGAGTGAGGTGGTGGTAGTTCCACAGTGGTGGTGCAGGGCAGAGAATCACCTGTGAACAAAGCAAAGCATAATGCCCTATGTAAACATAAGCCAGCACCAGAAGCATACTATAAAAAAGATATAGATAGTAGTCCTGGAATTTTCAAATGACAGATTGTAATATTGTACTTTTTACAGGCTGGTGTGCAGGCTGAAATCCCTGGTGCTTCTGAATACCACAAAGCAGACAGCTTTAAAAAGTAGGCCAGTGAGTAATGGGGCTAGGGAAAGTAAGTGCACTGTTATGTAGGAAGACAGCTACATATCTGGGCCATCCTCAGAGGATATGCATGCAATACAATGAAGCTCTACACCAATGTCCAGCACAACAATTTGGGACCTTGTTGAAATATCACTGCCTTACATGGGCTAGAAAGTCCTTCATCTCCATCAGACGTGGCTCAACCAGCTGCTCAGCTGTCTGTCAACCTACTTTCCCTATTTCAGGTTAACTTTTATTTCTGCTGCATGGGTAATGCCAGTGGGACTATAGCAGATCATTTCCTATGCACAGTTCTGGTCATTGAAAGCATTAATGTTTACCACCACAGTCTTGGGAGGTCCAACTGCCCAAAGAGCCCTTAAACAAGAAGATGGAGAGCTTGAAGCAACACCTCATTCTCTGCCTATGAGAATTTATATTTTTTGAACTTTTTGCAACCATGCTCATATTGTTTTTCTGCTTGCTGTCCTTTTTTTAATATTGATCTGCAACCATGGAAAGACCTGATACTAGTAAGGTAGATATGACTGCCCCAAGCAATCCTTTGCCACACTTTTTTACTCCCTTGTCCATGTACCACACTGCTGGTGTGTCAGACTATTTACCTAATGTCAGGCGATAACATTATTGCAGAAAAAAGTCACATGTGCTACCATAGCTGTTACTTTCAAACAAGGTGACTTGACTATTGCCTCTTGTTGCACAGATGTTTGCACAAATGGTGCATAATGAATCTTTAGAAGTGGCAAAAGGCATAACTATAAATAGCACTTCAAGGCTGACCTGAATGTTTGTACCTGTATTTTGAGTACTTGCTGCTGGATGTGTTTCCCATGAGGCTTAACAATCCTTCAACACTAGAGGTGTAGCTAGCCACTCTAGCTTGGTGCCACTCCCCATCTCTAAGCTGAGGAGCAAAAAAGGTCCTCTGCTCCATGCCATGAGGAGCAAAAAAAAAGAAGTTATGTACTTACCATAACGTTCCATGTGAGTTGTTCTTCTCGCCTTTATTTTTACTGATGGGTTAGGAGCCGATCCTTGGCTCTGAGTTGGCCAAATTGTAAAGCTTGAGGTATCTAACAGCTTGAGGTTAAAACCATATCCCATCATGCACCTCTACCTTCCCCAGATCTTGTTTGCTTGCTAACTAGTGCCAAATCTATATCAGATACTGAAAGGAAATCATATAAACAACTTGTGAGAGGAAACTTCTCAGAAGAACCAAAACCAACGTAGAGCCTTTCTCGAACTTCCAGACATTGGATGGGGGTAGGTGGGTGGGTCATAAGAATGAAGGCAAGAAGAACAACTCACATGGAATGTTATGCTAAGTACATAACTTCTTTATGTGAAGTTGTTCGATCTCGTCTTCATTCTTACTGATGGGTAGCATCCCCAGCATCACAATCTTTGGTGGCTCACAGAAGTACCTGTCTAAGGACAGCAGAACCAAATGAAGCCCTGTCCCTAGAGGCCTTGTTTACTTTGTAGTGAGTTATGAAACTATGTGGCCTATACCATGTGGCAGCTGCACAAATAGAATCAATGGGTAGTCTGGCCAAAAAGGCTATGGAAGTAGAAAAAGCTCTGGTTGAATGAGCCTTGACTTTGTTCTCTAATGAAATGTCTACAGTGTGATATATAAAGGATATGCAATCAGCCATTTAGATCAGGAATATTTAGATACTGCTCCACCTTTCTTGGAATCTGAGAAGGAGACAAACAACTAATCAACTCTTCTATGGTCTTTTGTCCTGTCTAAATAGAAACAAAGTTGTCTATGGACATCAAGCTTGTGAAGTGTATATTCCAATTGATTAGTGTGATTGGGAAAGAAAACAGGTAATTCAATTGCCTGATTAAGGGTGTATTCTGAACAAAATTTGGGTAAAAAAGAAGGGTTCATCCTGAGGGAAACCCTACATTTGTGGAATATCAAATATGGGTGCTTAACTGAAAGGGCTTGCAACTCCGAAACTCTGCGTGTGGATGTAAAGGCCACTAAGAAAATGGTCTTCCATGAAAGATATTTCAGCTCACAGGAAGAAGCAGGTTCAAGGGGTGGAAGAATAATCTTGGACAGTATTAAATTCAGATTCCATGGAGTGGCAGGTGACCTAGTTGGTGGTCTTAGATGCATTGTACCTTTCAAAAAAGCCTTTGCCATCTTGTGGGACATAATACCGTTTCCTGATTCACCTATGTGGAAATTGTATATAGCAGCCAATTGTACCCTAATGGTTGCTGCTGCAGCTCCTTCATTGAACAGTTTGGTCAGAAACTCGAAGATATCTGATATGGAGGCCAAAAAAGCATCAATGTTATTCTGCTCAGCCCAGATTGAAAACCTCTTCCACTTACAGAGGTATAGTTTCCTACTTGAAGATTTATGTGAGGACAAAAGAATATGTTGAGCTTCCTTTGATAAATTTTGGAACCTGGCTATTCTGGGAATTGGAGCAGCCAAGCTGTCAGTTTGATGGACTGAAGTGAAGGGTGAAGAGCTCCTGATGAGTGGGTCCGAAGATCCGGCACTGGTTCCAGGATCCAAGGTTCTTCTACTAGATGAAGCTTCTGGAAGGGGAACCAAATTTGATGAGGCCAAAATGGGGCTATTAAGATAAGCATACTGTCCAGAAAACTGGTTTTCTGCAAAATTTTGGGTATCAGAGGAAAGGTAGGGAAGGCATAAAGGAGTCCCAGGGGCCAATCGTATACGAGCGCATCCCTCGGGGACTGTCCCTGTTGAGGGATCAGGGCAAAGTAGTTGCTGTATTTGGTGCCTGTGGGAGTCTCAAAGAGGTCACAGCAAGGCTGGCCCTATCTGCAGAAAACAATTTCCGCTACTTCATTTTTGAGGGACCACTTGTGAGGCAACAGAATTGCCCTGCTGAAGTTATCCGCTATCACGTTGGATTTTACCGGGATATGCATTGCTATCAGAAAGCACTGGGTGGACTCTGCCCATTTCCATACTCTTAGAGCCTCTCAACATAGGGGATAAGATCTGTTTTTTCCCTGTTTGTTTATATACCAGACTACGGACATGTTGTCTGACTGGATTGTAATTGTGCCCAGAGGAAGAGAGTCTTGAAAGAACTTCAATGCTAAGAGAACCGCTCTCATCTCTAGGATGTTTATATGCAAATGAGCCTTGTGCACCTGCCATGTACCTTGGGCTGTCCGTCCCTGATAATGCACCCAACCAGTCCCAGCAGACCAGAAAGGATCCAGAACTTACTCAAGATTCTTTTTAGTGCCAAAGAAAACAGGGGACTGGAGACCAAGTTTGGACCTCAGCAGACTCAACAAGTATGTAGAAAAGGCAAAGTTCCAGATGGTCACACTTGCAACTGGAGCCAGAAGGACAAAGGGACGTCCCATGGTCACCGATTCGGACGTTAGCCACCATCGAAGATCCTCCTTGCAAAAGTTGGTTATCAGAACTTGGTGATTAATTGGTAAGTCCTGAAAAGTCCATTGTATGAATAGCAGCCACTGAAGAATGCGCATGTGAGATCTCACCAGAGGTATTGCAATGATAGCTGCTGCCATGGTGCCCTGCAGCCTGAAAGTCTGCAATGCTGGCACTTTGTGTTTTGAAAGGAGATCCAAGATTTGATGTCATTAGGGTAAGCACTCTTTCTGAAGGAAGTCTTAAGGACATGTTGACTGTGTCTAAGTCTGCTCCTATAAATACTGTATGCTGCAACGGCAATAAAGCAGATTTCTGAATTTATTGTGATGCCCAGTTGAAAGCAAAGATCTAAGGCAATGTCTCTCACCTGAATAAGCTGATGCTTGGTGGGTGCGGTGAGGATCCAGTTGTCCAAATATGGAAACACCAGGATTCCTTGATGTCTCAAGTGAGCCATACTACTGCCATACATTTGGTGAACATTCTGGGGGCTGTAGTGAGACCAAAGGGCAGGGCCCGAAACTGGAAATGACTTGCTCCTAGCCTGAAGTGCAGGTGATCCCTGGATGGCCTGGCCATTTTTATATGGTAGTATGCATCCTAAAGATTTATTGAGCACATCCAATTGTCTTTCCCTAGGAACAGGAGTATAGAATGAAGTGTGACCATCTGGAACTTTGCCTTTTCTACATACTTGTTGAGTCTGCTGAGGTCCAAACTTGGTCTCCAGGCCCTGTTTTCTTTGGCACTAAAAAGAATCTTGAGTAAGTTCCGGATCCTTTCTGGTCTGCTGGGACTGGTTGGATGACTCTTTTTTTCTAATAGTTTTTGAACCTCTGCTGTTGCTACATCCCATAGACTGGGTGGAACATCTGGGATTCCCCTTGTTGGTTTGAGGTGGGAATGAAAGGGGCTGAAATAGCCTCTGGATATAAAATTTTGTACCCGTCTGTCTTTTGTAATTTTGAGTCAGGTGCCTAGATACAAAGATAAACATCCCCCGACTGCCTCCAGAGCAGAACAGTCAGACCTCCTTTCAGGAGCGCCGGTAAGGCTTCCCAAGGAACTGATCCCTGTTGCCCTGGTTCTGCGGACCCCCCTGCTATGTGGGCATCTTCAATCATTGCCCCCTCCTCTGCTGCTGGAGGAGGCTTTACCTTGTGAGTTCGAAAAGGCTCCTTGGGCTTTGCAGAACCACATTTTCCCTCTCCATTGACCTTTAGGATAAGGTCTAGTAGGGGTAAAAAAACAGACTCCTATGGCAGATAGAGTCTTTCCATCTTGCTCACATCTGGTGAGGGTCTCTTTAACTTTTGGTCCATAAAGGGAAGAACCATCAAATGGGGCATTCACAAAAGACAACTTGAAAGCTTCCGCAAAAGAACATAAGCACATCCAGGAATGTCTCCGAAGAGCTATTCCTGTACCAGCTGCCCTACTCATCCCATCAGCTGTATATGATACGAGGCGCATGGAAGAGTTAATGATAGAATTAAGGGTAGCAAGCTGAGATGTCATTTTGTCCGCCACTGTATCAGCTACTGCACCCTGGAGAGCATCTTTTAGCTCTTTCATGAGATCTCTTTGAAGCCTTGTGAAGTGGGTTAGATAGTTCAAGGACCAAAGAGCAAAGGTCATAGAACTGAACATGCGCCATAATCCCAGATTCCCTATTACGAGGATGGACAGATGTAGAGGTCTCTGATATCTCTTTCTTAGTGGCTCCTGCAACCACCATGGCATCAACAGGAATTGGTTTTGATAAAAAGGATTTATCATGAGGTGCTGAGATGTATTTATTGGGCCTTCTACGAACAGGCTCCATAGTATCTGGTGACTCCCACGCCTTTCGAGATAAAAGGTCCAGCAACTCATCGAAGGGCGGAGAAACCCAAGAGGTGGAGGGTCGAGACCCAAAAGCCTTCAGGAGCACCAATTCATCCTCAGTAGGGTTAAGGGGCTACCAGTCGCCCCTCTGCTTAAGAATCTCTAGGATATCCGTAAAGGAGATATCTTCAGAGGGGGACTTAGGGGACCCTACCGATTCCTCCAAATTGGTGTCAGATGTGATGGATTCCTGAGGGGAATCTAAATGTCTCCTCTTACATAACCTCTTCTGAGGAACCTCTTCAGTGGGAACTTCTGGGGAGGTATCGGAAGAGCAGGGTTCTCCCAATGGGGTTTTCTGAGGCTCCGAGTCCCTATGCTTATGGTGGGTCTGCAGTGACAGAGAAGATTCTGGTGCTTTTTGGGAGGAGGTGGCCATTTCAGAGGTTGTGACTGTCTGGGGGACAAAACCCTCCTCATGGCATTGAAGGCACCACTGCACTGGTGCAAGGAATCCCCCAGGTCCAAAGACACCGATGACTCCTCCCGCACTAAAACTACTGGCTCTGAGCCAGAGGTGGGAGCCGAGCTCATCCATGCCGAGGCCCTAAGGGGAAGAGTCGAAACCGACGCATCGGTTTGACTCCTCTCCCTGGAGCTGATGGGAGAGTGTCAGCTCCCAGAGTCTGCTGCCAGAGCAGAAGACATCAGGGTTGTCAGTGCCAACAGGTCTGAAGTGAGTGTCAGAACTGATGGTTCCACAAACGACTGAATGGCTTCCTCCAGCTATGATGTCTCGATTCAAGTCAGAGGAGGAGCAGAAATTAAAGGAGATGACTTTGACAGTTCCAAAACTGCATGAGTCAAAGCTGACAGAATTTTAGCCAGTGCTGGATCCTGTAACAGTCTCCATACCACATGATCCACATCCAAATCTGAAAGTCTGAAAGCTCGAGAGGAAGCTACAGGAGGTGCTGGTGAGCCCAGAATCGGAGATCTTAAGGTCGGAGATACCAGTTCCAAGGCTGGGGACCGGCTCCTACCAACTACCTGTACAGACGGCTCTGATGACAGTGGAACCGATACAGGAACATTTAGGAAACCCTCAGAACTGAAGAGGCCTTCGGACTCTGAACTTGCAATAGAAGAAGCAGAAGATGATGGTTTTGATTTTCCTGGAGAAGCAGTATCCAAGTCTGAGTGAAAGGCAGACTTGATCAGACCACGTTCAGCCAACTTTCTTCTCAATTCTAAATAGAAGGAAACTAGTAAGAAACTCCAAAAAGGAATACACTTATCTCAAAAAAACGGCCTGAGCTGTAGAAGACGCATGATCTGTTGTAGTGGTAAACTAGATCTTGGGAAGGCAGAGGTGCATGATGGGATAGGGTTTCAGCCTAGAGCTGTTAGAGACCTCAAGCTTTGCAATTTGGCCGACTCAGAGCCAAGGATCAGCTTTGAACCCATCAGTAAGAATGAAGGCGAGATTGAACAACTTCACATCTCTTTTTTCCTTTTAAACTGTAGCAAGTAGCTGCTACATTCCACACACAGAGTACTGAAACACTTCACTTCTGAAGTCCTTCTATAGTGGAATTTAC
Organism: Protopterus annectens; assembly: GCF_019279795.1. Lineage (NCBI taxonomy): Eukaryota > Metazoa > Chordata > Ceratodontiformes > Protopteridae > Protopterus > Protopterus annectens. The sequence goes on along the minus strand of NC_056728.1, from coordinate 882,247,533 downwards.
TGGAAAAAATATCTTATTTCACTTTGAATTGCAATAAATACTCTTTACATTTGCAGGAGGTAGCTGCTACAGTCCACATAGAAACTGCTAAAACACTTCAGTTCTGAAGTCCTAGGACAGGACTTACTGAGGGGAACTCTTTTTGCATTTTAAATTGTTACATTTATAGCAATCAGTTGCTATAGTCCACACATGAACGCTAAATTGCTTCAGTTCTTAAGTACTGGGATGGGGCTTGGGGGGCATTTTTCAATCTAAATTGTGGCAGTTGCTTGCTACAGTTTATGCTACACACATTGCAAAAACACTTCAGTTCTCACTTTAAATGCAATATGCTTTTAATCAGAAAATGCCTGTAATGCACTGAAGAGTAATCAGAATGTCATCTGCCTATAACTTTCTCTAACACTGTGCACATGAGGTAGCCAACCTCTTTGCACTACCTTTGATACACTACCATTCAGTGCAATTACTGTCATAAGCTGGTACTGACAACACTCTCCCCTACCCATTCAGTAACTCTTAGAAGTACTGTATTATTTAGTTAAGCTGCACAAGCAGCTACAAGTAAGTATTCTTTGAGTAGTGAAGCTGGAGGAGTAGCACTTACCAGACAGAAGCTGGTACACAACATTTCTAAACAACTAGTACAATGATTGTCTTTTGCAGGTTCAAAAGTAGTAGCTCTATGACTTCTGCTGCACAATGAGACTCACTTACTGCCATTCCAACATATTCTTCTACCTTCTCCACTGTAACAAGTGTTGGCTCCTTTAGGATGGATATGAAGGTCCCCAATATAAGACAGAGGCCTGAAATGCTGTGACACAGGATGTGTGATGAGCATTCTGTGTACTATAGTGGCATGCAGCGTTGTCATCCCAAACTCCCTGACTGATGGGAAGCTCAAATAAGAGCTCTGGCACCACCAATATACTGTATGTATCCTTTCTCTTACCTGCACATACAAACTGCCAGTGTATGCTATCCACACATTGTTTCTCTTCCTATAGCTACAGAATTTATAGCAGAGAATGCTCAGCTGCACATGAGGAGGATGGAGTGCCTTACAGATCTACATGGTAAGTACACTTGCTTTTATACTAAAGGTTTATTTGCTGACACTACTGCACATAGGTAACCTGAATCTGTGAGCCAGCTATAGCTGTGGTCTGTCAGAGTGCAGGTTTTGTTCAATACTACCAACTGTCTGCTTTGTTCCATAAGTTAGCAGTATGAACGTTTTATGCTATACCTATATGCACGTATGTAGGATGTGGTAGAACTGTAACTAAAATCTCAAGATAATACAATATTGCCTACAAGATTACATGTGTTGATGTCTGTCAGTTTCATTCTCTGATAACTTGCATATTGTGGCATTAGTGGTAATTTGGGGACTTGCATAAGGTTATTTTACATAAAATATCTGCAAAACTATAATAAAAACATTTGTATGGGCTACATTTTATCTTGTTTGCTTACATTTGCTTCCCTTATCCTGTTTGTCAATACTGATGGCATTACATGCATTCACAATGTATACTTGTACTCTGCCGCAGTATGTTTTATCCACTCTCCCAGGTCTATTCCATAGATCAATGGTAGCAGTATGACTCTGAGGTTGTTACTGAGCATTTCTCTACAGGCTTTAGTGGAATTGTAGAAGTAGCTCAACACATTAAGGTATTACATATGCTACTGGCTGTGGAACTGATTTTTCCTATGTATGCTACTGTGCCATCCAAACACATTTGGTATGGGTATTTGTTGTTATTTTAAATATAGTACCTTTTATGTATAGTGTTATCAGTACAAATGTACATATGAGCTACATTTATGCATTATATCTGTTCCCCTCACTATCCTTTTTGCATTGTATACTATTATTTTATGAATTATTTTGTTTCTCTATATTTATTTTACAGTTATATGCAATGGCATCTAGACTTGCAGCTGTCACTTTAGCAAGGCCTGTCAGACCCCCACATACGGCAATACCCAAAACATCTGTCAGAGCTGCCACCACACACCTGAAATAGCAGATGGAGTCAGTAGCAGTGGCAGTGGAGTGACACAGTCATTACATATTGGCAGCTAACTGACATCATTGGGGAGCTGAATGACTGCCGGCTAGATACCCAAATTAGCCATGTTGACAACCTTCTCTGCTGGATCACTGAGTCACTTCCTGCCCAGCACTAACTCCTGCATCTCATCCAGGGCCCAATAGTAAGGGAGCCCAGGATGTCAAGTAATCTCTCACCGATTCATGTCTGTTAGAGATGGCAGCTGATCAACCAGTTATCATACCACTCAGTTGTACAGCACTTGGGGAGACAGTTTTAATTTATTTGGTACCACTTCTGTGCCTTCCCTCATATAACTGCACCTTATTTTTGAAATGTCTATGTTATCTATCTATCTATCTATCTATCTATCTATCTATCTATCTATCTATCTTTATTGATCAGGAAAATCTGACTGGGCAAAATCCTTTTTCAGCTGTGGTCTATTGAAAAAAGTTTCACATTGTTACATAATACACATTTATAATTGCCGGGTAAAAACATCTGTATATGAGTTTATTTACAGGATTTTTAAATATTTCACATAAAGAAAGCATTTAACACAAAACACAAGATAGACATTAACATAAATCAGCTAATTATTGAATAAAAAAATAAAATACAATAGCACTGTATTTATTGGAAGATGGCTACAGTGGAAAGATCAGACTGGGGTGTTTTGGGATTAGTAATGTAATCTGGCAGAGCCTCTTTTTCTAAACACCTTTATTGAATGAGGTATATTCTTTACATTCTTTTTATCTTTCCATGCAGCTGTATATCTTGTTACCTTGGATTATGTGCAGCCACAAGTAAAATATTTAATAAGCCCACCTTCTGTGACATTAATTGTCAATGAGCTCTGGACCTTAGTGTGCAAACAAGGTAAACAGTGGAGGGCTGGCAATGACTGCTTCTGCTGTGTTTATGAATCCTGGGAAAAGACAATAAATATAAAATAAAAAGTGAATTCATAAAACATATATAAGCTATTCCATTTTTAGGCGGACTGAGGTAATGCAAATCCTAATTCTTTCTTGCAGTGTTTAATTTTTTTTAATTTATTTATATTTATTTGATTAACTGTATAGGTAATTATTTTTACTTTACTTAACCCATATAATCCACTGAAATTTTTTTAAAGTAAAGAAATTCCTAGAAATTAACAATGTAACAAAATGTTACCGTGCCGCATATAGGCTCGCGCCCTCCTTTGCAATGTCTTCCATATGTGGCACGGTAACATTTTGTTACATTGTTAATTTATTTGATTTGGATTGATTAACAACATCATTGATTTATTAATTGAATCATTGATTCTTTGGGAGTATATTTAAAGAAAGTGAATTACTTGTAACTTCAGATTCTGATGAAGTCTCGCGATTCGAGACGAAAGCGTGCTCAATCTGGTTGCTTTATGTGGAAATAGAGCTTTGGTTTTATTTTGGAAGAGTTCGCCTTTCTTTAATATTGTGGTGTTGGAGGACAACCTTTATTGTGCCAACAGTGGATTTTATTTTTTGTGGTTTGGTGCTACGTGTTCATGTGGCTTGTGGTTACTAATTCCTAGAAATTTATATACATTAAAGTTTACATCTTTAGTGGACTTTAGTAACTGTATAAGTAACTGTCTTAACCTATACAGTTCTCTGAAAATTCTCAAGATTGAAAATAATACTGAGATGCTTATATACACTGAAATATTTATTCTGTGTTGTACCTCAGTTAAAATATACACTACTGAGACTCATAAAAAAATTATCATTTCATGAATATTACAATATGAATACGTACAATTATATTTGTGGATATGACAGAGAGATAATTCCTAATGGATCTACCAATATTTTATGGCATATCCTTTCTCACCCCATTGTTATTAGAGACTTTCTCTAAATCTTCCATAACAAGATCTTGTTCATATTTTTCTCTATGTCTTTCAAAGCAAAGAGGTCCCTCATTCACACTAACTTGAGTGACAGGTTCTCTGATTGTCAAGTTACCTGCTGGAGAAACAGCATTGCCCTGCAGTCGATGTGAATATGCTTTTCCACGCTCAATCTCTCCTGAGCAAAGCTGAAATTTAAAAGCTGCCTGAAAACCTCGTCGGAAGTTTTCATTGAAATAGCCATATATTATAGGGTTAACACTGCTGTTAAAAAATGCTAGCCAATGAGCAAAAGGGTATATATAAATGTTAATAATTCGTATTTGCATATCTGAAAGGATGGCATAATCACTAAGCATCATCAAAGTCCACAAAGGCAGCCAAGATAAAATAAATAGTGAAGCAACAATTACAAGCATTTTAATCACTTTTTGTTTTTTTCGTGATACACTATGCTGGTTTTCATGGCCTGCTTTCTCCCCAAAAGTCACTGAAGTCTTGAAAAGAGTAATCCCAATCCTTGCATACATGATGACGATGAGTGACAGAGGAGCTAGGTAAATGTTAGCAAACAGTACTGTTGTATATATTGTTCGCATTTCCTTATCAGGCCAGTCCTCCCTGCACCAGTACACAGGACTTGTTTTGTTACCATCATTAAGAAGCACTAGAAAATGCTGGTCCTCTGTGACCTGCAGCATGACTGCAGATGGACACATAATTGCAATTGCTAAGACCCAGATCACGGCAATGATCAGTGTAGCAGTTGAGATGGTAAGTTTTTGCTTAAATGGGTACACAATGCATCGAAATCTGTAAGAAAAGGAGAAATATAGTTCAAAATAAAGATCAGGTATGCACATGAACTGATATACGGCACACAAACATAGTCATGTTTTTAATTAATTATGCTTGATACATTGACTATATAAGACATAATACTTTAAATTGCTTTGTTAAAACATTTTATTGAACAAATTAATGTATTAAAATATTTCCATATATTAAGCAATAATGCTTAAATTGGCAGATATAAGTCATCTAGTATTAAGATTTTTTATAAAAATTTGAATCATACAAATTACAAATAATCTTAATTGCCCTTGGATATGACCTTAAGCTAATTCCAGAAACTATAATATGCAGACAAAAGGGAAGAAGCCACTGAGCAAGAGGACTGGGGCATCATGATATATTTTTGAAGGAGTCTTGATAATTCTGCCAGACTGCATCTGCAGTTCCAACCAAGAGAAAATGTGAAAAAAATGGTCATTTTGAAAGACAATGGGACCTTACTAGCGAATATAATAAAATAGTTATGCTTCCATTTGTTTTATTTTTATTTATTTATACACTTGGTAAGATGCACTATGACAAACAGTTATTTTTAGAGGAACGTTATGAGCCACCTTTTGTTAACCTTTTCACAGTAAGCAACACAAAAAACTCCTGTCTACCTATGAAATGTGTAAAAGTCACAGTGAAAAGAAATCAACACATGACCAAATGAACTGATAATAGCAGAGTAAGTGATTTTTCTTTAATACAAAGGTTTCATCAGAATGTACACAACTGTGAAACCATTTAAAAAGCCCAAAACTACATTTGTGTGTCTACACAGCACCAGCCAGCAGAAAGGCATCACAAGATCAAAATATATAATGAGACTTTTATTAAAAGTTGACAAAAAGACAAAAGTAAAAAGTAAAATGTAAGGTATAGCTGCTGATTTTTTTCAAAACAAATTAATATTGACAGCATTATTCAAACTCATGCTGGTGCCCCAGCTGCAGATGGTGCAGTGGTGCAATGGTAGCATTGTAGCTTCACATTAAGAGGTTTCCCAGTTTGATTCTTGGCTAGAGTGCTTTCTGTGTGGAGTCTGCATGTCTGCCCTGCATTTGTGTGGGTTTCCTCTGGGTGCTCTGGTTTCCTCCCACATTGGAAAAACATGCAACTAGAGTATTTCTCCCTGGGCCTCCACTAAAAATTGGTTTTGTTCCAAGTCGGACTTTCCAGGTTAATAAATAAATGCTGGCTTTTACCTTCAGTAGCCAGCATACTTCTTATTGTTCAATACTGTCATAATCTCTGCTATAGCTAGTGGCAAGGATGGGATTTGAATCAAAACAGTGCCCACTAAAATGTTCTGATTAAGGAGTCTTTGCCACCAAGATGTGACTTAATGCAACCAGCAGCATGAAGTACAAGGAAGGAAGTGCACTCAAGTCTAACTCAGTAATCAGTTCACAAACTGGTCCCAGTAGCCTAAAGAGAATGAGTATTGCTGTTCTGGATATAAACTTCCTAGCATCTATCCCAAGATTAGACTGCATAAAGAGTGCATTCAGATTTGAGTCCACCACTTCCTGTGTGTACTACAGTGTCTTCCAGGACACACACACACACACACACACACACACACACACACACACACACACACACACACACACACACACACACATATAATACATACACACACACTTCCCAGATAGTGCTGGCAGAATTCTCCAAATCCCTACAACTTTATTACTGGCACAGTAGGACTCCTACCACCATTGAAGACCAGGGACCTTCAGTTATCTGTTTATCTTAAATTAAGCCAAATATGAAATAATATTTTCCCTAATAGTAGGCCCAGACTATAGCTAAGAGAAGATGGAGAGGCAGAGTTTGCTATCCAGTGGTAAATGATAACCCTCCTCTAACAGAACAAACAGAAATGCTACATATTATATATATATATATATATATATATATATATATATATATATATATATATGTATATATATATATTTAACATTTATTTACTGGGAAAATCAGACTTGGAACAAAGCCAATTTTCACCAGAGGCCCATGGAGAAACACTCCAGATATGTCTTTTTTTTTACATGGGAGGAAACTGGAGCACCCGAAGGAAATACAAAGAGGACATGCAGACTCCACACAGAAGGCACCCCAGCCAAGAATCAAACTGGAGAACCTCTTGTTGTGAGGCAACAATGCTACCACTGCACCATCCAAAAACATATATAATAAAGATCAGCTGCAAGAGCTTAAAAAGGAATAAATGCATAATTTTACTTCAACAACAAGGCATCTGTGAGGTTACAGGTTAAATATGGAAATGAATGAGAAAGCATGCAAAGAAGAATAATAAAATACCATTTTACTAAACAAACAGGAATATTTAAACTTCTGTATGAACACGCTGGATAGAAATAAGTGTGTCTATCTTAAATGGTACTTAAACTCTTTACTGGTGCAAGTTGCTTGAAGTTAACATTCAGAAATTGAAGGGGAAGTGGTCACCTCAGTATTTCCCAAGCAAACACAAGACAAAGTAAAATCCAAGCTTACATTTTTATACATTTCAGTTCTTCAGCTGTACTCTAAGACTTTATTACACTATTCTTCTAGAATGAAGTTTTTCCTAAGTTGCTTTGCTTTCCCATAGCAAAAATAGCTAAACCAGCTCTGCCAAGTGTAAAGGATAATGATTTAATTTCACCAGTCCAGAGACAGACAGCTCAAATAGACAGGATGCCGATATACATTTCTTAACTGTCTGCATTTTAATATCTGCTTTCATTTTACTGTTCTAGTCAGCTAGTCTTCCAAAGTAGACTGTTATTTCATTTTATGACCTGCTAACACAGGAGATGCAAGACATTATGGTGGGAATTCAATAAAGCCTACATGGAGTGATTTTCCATGTAGGCATAGTGGCACGGTCCCAACACAGAAATAGGCCACCGAGCGATCCGATAAACAGAGCATAGGGGCATGTGGACACGGAAGTGTCCGTGGAATGCAAATCACCTCATAAGCTGGTGAAATCCATGCAAATGAGGGTGATTTGTGATCCAATAAGTAGAAAGGCACCCGTGTAGGTGGCGTGTTGGTATCAGAAATGTGCAAGGAAAAGAAAACATGTACCAAAATGTAAATTTGAAACAGGGGCTGTAAAAGCCTAAAAGGTTAGATATTGCACTGTAGGCATGCAAATGGCCAGAACTATGGCCAGTGAGTCCAAAAAGCAATGCAAATCATTAAAAAATTGTTTTAATAGAAATATTATGTTTGCGTGACATACAGCAATGCACAAACATGCAAAAAAAATAAATTAATAAATAAAATGTTGAAAAAATAAAAATAAGACATTTGCAAAAATAATGCATTACAGTGCCCTGCATGCAGAGTGTACAATGGCAGTTTTCAGTCGTTGCCAAGGAGGCAGGCCTTAGTGTAGTGAAGCATCCAGGGTATATTCAAGTAGCTGTATGCAAATGAGCTGGGGTTACTGAATAGCAAAAAGGGCTAATGTGTCCACAGATACAACTCATGCTAGGGCTAGAACCATGTCGGTAGTAGTAGAACAAATAGCTAACATCAAAAGGGGATGTGTCATGCTATGTTTAAGCAGATTGGAGCTCAGTGGCATCTGTTTGCACTCAGCTAAGCACAGCTAAGCAAGGGTGTGTGTCCATTGCTGCTAAGCTGTGTTTAGCCCTGTGGCACATGTTTTAGCTGGTTTAAGCTAAGCTGAACATGCCCATGCATAGGGGTGTGTCTAGACTGCTGAGCACTGTTTATACTAGTGCCACAGGTTTGCGTACCACACCGCAGTGTTTAGCAGTGAAAGAATCTGAAAAAATAAAAAAATATAAGGAAATAGCCTGGGAAAGCCTATCAGACATAAATGACTGATAAGCCCTGTTCCACTAGCACTGGGCCATTCCAAGCCTTCAGTCATAAACCTGGCAGATGGCTGCATCATAGTCAGCCAATCACACAGACTGGCATCTGCAGCTTACAACTATAAAGTATGCATACACCCTACAATCTGATTTTTCCCCACATACTCTGCACCACTGGAGTAGACACTTTGGAAGTTTAACTCATTCACTACAATGGAGCTCAAGAAGCTTGCACTTTAACTTCCAATGGGTGGAGCCTACGCATTTTAACAGAATAAAATTATGTCCACACATTTCAAACAAATGTTCATATCTCTGGAACCATAGGGGTTATGAAAGAAGTATAAATGGCAAACTCTTGACTTTAGCACAATCTGTTTTTATAGTGATAGTATTCTTTAGGTTCTAGGTTTTAAACTAAATTTTATAAGTCACAGTAAACACAGTAACTATTACATTTGTAATATTTTATAAACAGCTTATAATATTTCAACAACCACTCAAGTTATACACATACTGTCTGTAGAATTTTATTCGCCTAGCTGAGAACTTTCATATGATGCTAAGGAGTTCTGTCTGTATTACTTGGTTGTTGAGATATTTAGAAAAATGTGAACATTTTATCTATATAAATTAATATCATAAAAACAACAGTTACTGTCTCTTTATCTACACTAGACATAGGTCAAATTTTTTTTTTTTTTGCATGTTTAAAGTGCATATTTATTTAGAAAAGTTGGAACACATGCTTAATTGTACAAATATAAATAAAAGTGAATATCTATCAAGATGTGCAACTGTCATTGCAAATGTCAAATACAGTTTACTTCAACATCTAAAGTTTAGCCTGATGCCATGCAATAATTTGTACGTCACTTGTTTTTTGAACTAGTAAGCACATATAGAAACATTTCTTATTTTCTTAATTATTAAAAAACAACTAGCAATATCTCAGGTGTAGTGTGATAATCAACTTTCCTGTCTCCCACCATGGAATGTCACACTGTAACACTAAACAGCATGCAAGTCACTCCATTATGAAAACATGAATGTAAATATAAAAATATGAATAGTAAGTGCCAAACAGTGACTCATTTCTCTACTGCATGACATCCTAGATTAATAATCTTAGTAATTTTCTTAGGAGATCCTTGCCCTTTCTAATTCTGCTATTATTAGTTGGTAAGTCATTTATTTAAAGAAGCTAGACAAACATGATCTAGCACTATGGATGTTAACTGGAAGTATAAAAAGGTGCTATAGGCTTGAATAAGGTAAAAGGTATTGTTGCAAATAAAAATATCCATTAATATAGTGATTAGATTATGTTACTGTTTTTGGGGATTGAACCACCGTATAATTTACATTTAGGTCATAAAACATCTCTGACTTTACCTTTATGGTGGTTGAGTTTGAAGATGCTACCTAAATTTATGGAGCTGGTGGTGGGGATTGAACCCGCAGAGGAAGAGAGTGAAGTGATGCTATCGGCCATCCATCTCCATGGTAAAAGGGTCACTGACACAGCTGTGGCAGAAAATCCATCCCATGACTGTGTCTGTTGTGAGATGTTCAATGATGCAAATGCTGCGGGTGGACAGGTCTATGATTATGCAATGATCAGGTGCAGAGCCAATGACGTGATGCAGGCTGACATCCTGAGATTAGAGGCCGTGACATGGGAGTGGAGTGCCACAGGTGGTGGGTCATCTACTGTCCCACCTGTCATGGAGATGGAGGTGTTCCCAGTCTCTATCAAAGACAGTACCACCTTCAAAGAATTCTACAGTGTAGTGCTGGATATGGGTGCTGAGATAGAGAGGTCACAAAGGCTTTCAACAGGTGATGTCCTATGCATGTTGGCCTTCCTTTTAAATGTATCACATTTGTAGTTAGGCACTGTACTGTTTATTATATGCATTACACCTATTATGTGTAGGCACATCTAGCCTCAAGGTGGCACAAGCATCTATACAACATATGGGTTTGGTTATTTTTGATTATCTTTCTTAGTAAATGTGAATGTATCACTTGCATGTGTAGTTGTGGTGCTTGGGCATACTTATACTGGATATGTTTTCTTTACCTCTAATCGCTGTAAAGCATTTTTTGGCGGTGGCATTGTAGAACTGTCCCTGTCTTATGTTGAGAAACCTTAGCCTCAGTTGATGATGATGAAGAGGCTGAGTTGGCACAGTCTCGGGTTGTTGAGAGAAAGTCTGATACAGGAAGTGTGACTCACACATATCCCCATGCACAGTCAGTGGACACAGTTTCACAGCCGGTGCATTCCCTAAACACACTAGCATGTCAAAGTGGATAGATTGATGTGGGCACTGGAGATCAATGGAGTATGACTTCCCAGGAACATACATGTTTGAATCTGCCCCTAGCAGTTGTGAGCAGAAAGATCCACACAGGATGTTGGTAATGTTGCTAATAGGAGGTATATCTACAAAGCTCCACCCTGAAGTAGGTGTGCCAGTAGCTGGCACTCAGTATATGTGCACAGCCACCAACACAGACAAGCATACCCTTCAAACCTTTAGGGTAAGAAAGTGGGACAAAGTAAAAAATAATGGGGGTAGAAAGGCCCAAAAATAGGGACAGATTTTACATATTACTCCCATACATTAGGAAGGCTGCTAGAATAATAGGTTTTGCATTAGCATGCATTTTTCTTTTTTTTTTTTTGTAAATCTTTTTATTCATTTCCAAAAACAAGAAAACATGTATACAGGTTATTTATGACAGTGAAGTATTTACAAATTATTTAAAAAGGTTGGTTAAAACCTCTAAACAGATATCAAACATTAAACCCAAAATAAAGTATTTACAAGGGTGTCTATTGTTAGCATATAATTGACTTTCTATACAATTGTTTCCTGATTATAATTTGCTACAGTCATTACTTTCCAGTATTTCAGTTACTTTTTGCCATGCTATATATAATGATGTAGTTCTTTCAGTTCTTCTTCTTTTTTTTTTTTTCTCAAAAATCTTTTTATTAAATTATGGAATATAACAAGACATCAACCAACAAACATTGTATATATAGTCAATTAGGAGTTGATTTAAGTTATACAACATTGTAAAAGCACATTTCAACTCATGAAAGTGAAAAAAAAATCAAAAACAAACTTTATATACAATATATACAAATGGTAACCAGGATGCAAATGATAGAATGAGACCACAATCATATGAGAAAATAAAGTAGAAGAATAAATAAATCCCACACTGTACAAAAGATAAAAGTTTATAATCTAATATTCATAATTAATAATAGAAAGGACCTTTTCTAAAACTTTATTATTTAAAGCCATTTTTAGGACTTTTCAACATTTTTTTTGTGCTGAAATGTACAAGTATGCCATTGTTCTAAAGGCATTCCAATTCAATTTAGTACGGTCAAGCCAATTTCTGGACATGTAAAGATTTATAAGAGAACAGATAAATATGAGTACATGTGTATCTGGTTTAGACAGATGTATCTTAGGTATGTGTAGAATTGCAGTCTCCCAGGAAAGAGTTGACTTGTGATACCCCATTTTCTGTAACCTTACTTTCAAGGAGGTCCAAAGTTTATGAGAGAATCGGCAATACCAAAAAATATTTAAGAGGTCAGCATTAGGAGAGAAGCAACAAGGGCAGGAAGGAGAATTATTTGCATCAAATTTATTAAGTTTGGAGGGAGTATGATAAGCATTATTATTTATCATCAACTGAGTATAGAACAATTTCTTGAAAGGGGAGTGTTCCAAAGTATTTCTAATGGCCAAGAGTTTTTGTTTTTCATTTAATTGAGGATTATGTTTGTCCCAGAAGTTAGAAAAGAGACATAATGAGTCTTGAATTAATTTGTTTATCAAATTATAAGATTTTGATAACCTTTTCTCAGGTAATAATAATGTTCTAATTACCGTATCAATGTTATTAAAATCTTGCTCCCTTGGAATTATATAACCACAATTAGCCATAATTACATCTCTTAACTGACGCAGAATTATAGTATATTTACAATTGACTTTCAGTGTAGTTCGAAGATTTGCCAAAGACAAATCTTTGTGTTTCAAAAGATCCCAAACATTCATATTCTTTATAAGGGGATATTTAGTTAAATTAAATGGTGCATTATCTAACTTTAAGTTAGGGTTCAGATGAAGTGGTTGTATTAGATGAAAAATATTATCAAATTTAATAAGTTTTAATAAGTCCTGAAATGCTTTGATCTTATGTTTTAGAAAATTTGAGATTTTAAGTGAATTCAAAATATCTAAGGAGATAAATGGAATGGCAACAGGGTTTATGTTTTTGGATAAATATACTGATGCCATAACATCATCCAAATTGGACATTGATTATAATGAATGATATTCAGTTTAGAAATGGACAGTAGTTTGCTAGCAGAAATAATTAAATAATAGAGATACAAATTTGGTAAACCTAAACCACCCCTATCTTTAGAAGTTGATAATTTAGAGTAAGAAATCCTAACTGTTTTAGGGAACCACAAAAATTTAGCTAGTTCTTTGTTAACTTTATCAAAAAAAGATTTAGGAATGATTTGATCAGAAGAGTTGAATTGATAAAGAAATTTGGGAAGAATATTCATTTTAATAATTGCAGCTTTGGAAAGAAGTGATAAGTTGAGAAGTTCCCATCTACGCATGTCTAACATTATTGATGTCCATATTTTAAGTAAATTATTTTGAAATGAAGACAGATTATTATGATCTATATGTATACCCAGATATTTAACTCAAAAAGTAATATGAAAATAGGAGACTGGAAATAAATATGGTTTATGTGCCAGATGGTTTACAGGGAATATATGAGTCTTTTGGGAATTAATGTGATAGTCCGACGCTAGAGAAAATTTCTCATTAGAATTAATTATTGTTTTAAGATCTGTAATAGGAGTTTGAAAATATATAACTAAATCATCAGCAAAAACAGAGAAAAGTAAATTATTGTTTAAAATCCTAGGAATCCTATGAAATGTGTTTTGTGCTAAGTATAAAAGTAATGGTTCTAAGTATAGATTAAAAAGAAAGGGAGATAAGGGGCATCCCTGTCTCGTGCCTCTAGTAATCTTTATAGAATGTGATGTGGATCCGTTAATATACAATTTGGTAAAGGATTCTTTGTAAAGGGTTTTGATAAAATTAATATATGTGATGGGAAAATTAAAGAAGGACATTGTTTGAAAGAGGAAATCCCAACTCACTCTATCAAATGCCTTTGATGCATCAAGAATTAATGCATATATTGGGTTGTTGTCATTTTTTGTAAGATGAATAATGGATTCCAAAGAGAGAGTGTTATCCCATACATGTCTGTGAGACATAAAACCTGCTTGTTGTGGGGAAATTATTGATGATAGAACCTTCTTCAATCTGTTGGCAAGAATAGAGGATACAATCTTGATAACTAAATTAATTAATGAGATGGGTCTATAGTTATGAGGGTCTGTTTTATCTTTGTTGTTTTTTAAAATTAGAATAGTTTTTGAGGTGTTCCAATGAAGATCCGAAATGTCATTTATTTTTATGTAGTTATAAACTTTAAGAAGGAAGGGTGCGATTACTGACTTAAATAATTTAAAGAATTCAGAAGTAAAACCATCAGGACCTGGGGACTTACCAAGTTTGAGTCTATCAATTGATTCAGATATTTCAAGAAGACTTAATGGGGCTGAAAGAATACTTTGCTGATTTTCATTCAAAGTAGGAAATGTTATACAACTAAGAAAACTGTTTATATGACAATTTACTAATAAATTAGACGATTTGGAATAAAGATCAGTATATAGAAATGTGAATAGTTGCATAATTTCCTTGTCTGTGTTGTATAATTTATTTTTGAATTGTATGGGCGATATTTTGGGCCTATCAAAATTATTTTTAATTATTCTAGCTAGGGTTTTCAAAGGTACTTGAGCCCATTCAGAGTAGGTAACTAATAATCTTTGATCCTGTATTGAAAGATTATTTTGATGTAATAAAATCAGATCTTTTTGAGAATTTATAATTTGTTTATAGACGGCAGGATCAGAATTTAATCTATATTGATTCTCAAGAGACTGAATTCTTAGTTTTAACAATCTTTCTTTATTATTGAATTGTTTTTTAAGGTATGAGGCCTTACCAATAAACATACCCCTTAACTTTGCCTTACACGCCGCCCATTGAATATCATAGGGAATAACTGTTGAGTCTAAGTTGTTTTCCATCTCTTGAATTATTTCTATACACAGTTTACTAACTTCTTTATTAGAGAGCAAGTTGTTATTCAAAGTCCAACAGTTCCGTTTGAATGCATAAGCAAATTTAAACTCGAGATTCAATTTTAATAAAATTCTAGAATGATCCAAAAGGAATCTGGGCTCAATAATAAAATCCAAAACTGATTGTGTAAGAGAATTAGATAAGAGAAAGAAATCTAACCTTGACCAAGAATGATAACATTTTGAATAATAAGTGTATATATCTTTTTTCTTTGAGTATTTAATGTATTGTAAAGGGTCTATAAGGTTATAATCCATTATTAAATCTTCAAGAGCAGAAGATGTTTGGTAATTATATGAAGAAGAAGAACTAGTTCGATCAATGTCAGGGTTAATTACAGCATTCCAGTCTCCGACCACTATAACATAATGATCTTTGTAATAAGAGAGGATATTATATATTTGTAAAATAAACAAATGCTGATGGTTACAAGGACTGTATAAATTTAGAACCAAAAGTGGTTTATCAAGATTGTATATATTAGAAGTAAAGTAGCACCATCTACCCTCCTTGTCATATTTTTCTTCAATAATAATCCCCTGAAATTTTTGTTTAATTATAATAGCCACACCCCTGGAATTAGAGGTATCCCCCGAGGCTATTATTTTTTGGATCCATTTTTTATTTTTATCTTTGTACCAATCATCTCTAGGTATATGTGTTTCTTGTAAAAAACATATATGAGCTTGAGATTTATAGATTAAATGAAACAATAAAGATTTCTTGTCTTTATTTTGGATCCCTCTTACATTCCAGCAATCTATTGTTAACAGATTAACCATACATCAATCTAAGGTCCATTAATATTGATGGAATAAACTAAATAAATTTATAAATAAAGAGAAGATGAAAGAAAGGAACAAACATAACTTAATTTTGTTAAAATGATTATTCTGAGTACAGATAAGTTTCAGTATAGGATTCATTGTAGTCTCATTTTCTTCCTTCTCCCTAACCCAGTGCCTATCCACCTTAACCTAACGAAAGAAGGAAGACAAAAAAGTCTATACAAAAGTAAGTACATGGTCACCCTTAACATCAAAATAAAAAAAAGAAAATTATGTAAAGTCCTAAAAAGGACTATAAACAAGTTATCAAAACTAAACATATTTACATATCTATCAAAACACAAAATGCCCGGCATACACATTCCCCATTCATCTGTATATTCACAAGCTCCTATACAGGTAAATATGATTGTAATGAATGTAAATAAACCATGCTAAAACAGCATTATGATATGAATTTGTAAGGAGATATAGTGGAACATAAATATAGTTAATAAAACAATAATATGGCTAAACACTGATAATCATAAATGTATATGAAAAAAGGTTAAATGTATGTCATAAACCTTAAAAATATATGTAGTTTAATGAAACGGAGTATTGTCAGTTAAATATAAAATTGTAATATATTTATGTTAATAATATATCTAAACAGTTAACACTAATTAATCTTCTTCACTTAGATTAAATTAATTAGTAAGGCTCTAGTAAATGTGGTGTCTAAATAGTAAGAATACTAATCAAACTAGTCTAAAGTCCTACTATAAAAATGACATCACGTGACATCTAAAATCCATTCAAAAATTAATAAAATGTATAGCATGTTATTATAAAAATAAATGAGAGCCTCTTTATGTATCATGTTGTTCTTATATTCTATTATATATAAATTTATCATTCAGGTGTTTGAATCATACACATTAGAATTTATAACAAAGGCATCATATAGCCCTTAGCAACTATATCTAAAAAATATAAATTCAAATATACAAGTGACATATAAATTCCTAAACTTGAATAAAAGACTTATTATTTGTTTATAATGAAGGATCAACAGCAAATAGCGGACCCCTAGTTAGTTAATCACTATCCCAGGTTCAGTGTGAAACAGATAATAATAAAATAAAACACATTTAAAATTATGCGCCTAGAGCGCTAACTATAATATATGAAACAATATAAACATGAATGCTTGACTCAATGCATGACATACTGAGGTAATGGAATATGTAAAGAGAAGTTAAATCAGAGTCAGGCAGATAAATATCTCATAAACCACGAAAAAACAAGAATTGTAAAACCACCAAACTGAAGCCAGCATACAGCAAACGCTTTAATGTCTTCTGGTACCTCGGCTAAACATAGCCTTCAAAGGAATAATCATAGACATACAGCTGCATCTTTTTATACATTTGCTAGATTGAGTCAATAAATCAATTATTTAATTAACATAAACCACTTAAGCTACAATTTTAATACATATAGTAAAAATATACACATTTTACTAAATTTCAAATATTAAAAGTTAATATTCATTTCTAAATTCAAACCCTTAGGCGCTAATGTACCAAAATTGAGAATGAATCTACTTTCTAGGTTCAAAAGTTTTTGTGAGAAATTCCCAACACCTGTAGCACTTGGTTTACCAAGGACAAAAAAAAATAAAGAATCCAAACATCCAGAGTGAAAGTTATTAAAATGTTCTGATATAGGACTATCAGTTCTACAATGCCTCACATCACCAATATGTTCCATTATGCGTATTTTTACCTGTCGTTTAGTTTGACCAATATAATATTTACATGGGACACAACCACAGCCCACTATATACACAACCCCACATGATTTACAATTAACTCTATCAGTAGCATTAAATTTTATACCATTTATTTCACCGCCTGAAAGATTTTTCACTTTATTACAAATTTTACACCTACCACAACTAAACATCCCATTACCTTCCTTAGAGTTATTCATATTATGTTTTAAACTCAAAAGTTCCTTAAGGTTGGAAAATCTACCATAAGAGAAGCTAACCCTTTTTGGGAACAAATGACCTATCTCATCATTATCACAAACAGTAGGCCACAAAAAATCTACAATATATTTTAATGTATTAGAAAAAGGGGAATATTTTGTTACAAAAAATATTTTATCATTATTGCCCACAACAGCATCTTTAGGAACAATAAAATTTTGATTTCTTAAACTTTTATTGCCCAAAACTTTCTTTTCACTACATGTAACATTCTTTTCAGAATAACCCCTACTTTTAAGTCTATTTTTAACATCCTGAAATTCTTCTTTCAAAAAACTTTTTTCGGATGTGTGCTCAAAAATATGCTTGAATTCTCCAAAAGGGAAGGCTTCAATTAAGTGAATTGGGTGTGCACTTGAGGCATGCAAAAAATTATTTGTTGCTGTCACCTTTCTAAATGGTCTAAACTGAATAATATCACAAGTATCTACATATAGCAAAATATCGAGGAATTCTATACTACGTAAATTCACTTTAAAAGTGAATTTCAAGCCAAATCTATTCAAATGCAGTTCATCTACAAAATTACTAAAGTCAGATATGTTGCCTTTACAAATAAATATCAAATCATCAATGTACCTACGGTATAAAACCACAGATTCACGGAAAATTTTAAAGTATACAAATAAGTAGTCTCAAAAAATGACATAAAAAGAATTGCATAAGTGGGGGCAAAATTAGCCCCCATTGCAGTTCCTTCTTTTTGCAAAAAGATTTTATCTTCACACAGAAAATAGTTATGTGTCAATGCAAATTCAAGCAACATAATAATAAAAGATGTACGTGGGCCCTCCCCCATAATCTGACTTATAGCCTCAAGGCCAAAAGTAGTAGAAATGCTTGTGTACAGAGCCTTAATATCTACGGTAGCCCAATAAAAGTCCTTGTCCCAATGCATATTTCTAACCAAAGTACAAAATTCATTCGTATTATTAATATGAGAAACAACATTCTCAAGTTCCCTTTTTAATAAGCTATCTAATAGAATTCCCACATTTTCAAGAAAACATCCACAACTTGAGACTATAGGACGGCCAGGGGGGTCATTGAAATTATGATGTAATTTCGGCAAAGCATAAAAAAATGCATCTCTAGGATTTTCAATATACAATTTTCTCACATCCTTTTGTGATAAAAAGCCTAATCTTTCACCCCGTTCTAACAGTTCCAAAAGTATTCCATTAAACTCCAAGATTGGATTGTGGGATAATTCAAGATAAATATTTTCATCAGATAACAAATCAAAAACCATCTTTAAATAATGTTGCTTTCCCATAACAACCCAATTACACCCTTTGTCAGCTTGACAATAGACATATTTGTCTGAAACATTTTGCATAGCTTTAATAGCTAGCCATTCAGACTTTGTTAGGTTAAATTCAATAAACTGCTTTCTAAATGCAATATATTCTATTTCAACTTTCCTAACAAGAATATTTTCAAAAGTGTTCAAGATAGCTGATTTTTTAGGGGGATAGAATTTGTTTTGTGTAGGCAAACAAGGAACTTCAAGCCTACCATAGCCAGTAGAGAAATGATTCTCACCACCATTCGAATCACAAAAAAATTCTAGTGCATCTACATCCATGGAATGATCTGACTCAAAGTCATAAATAGACAGATTCATTAAAGAGTCATCTAAAAAAGAAGTTTCACTATTACTACTAATATTATTATTCAACAGAGACTCATTGATAGTAGTTTGACCATCAAAAAACACTTTCAAGTGCAGTTTATGACAAAAACGCTTAATGTCTAAAAAGATATCGGCTAAAGCAGGTATTCTAACAGGAACAAATTTAGTACCCTTTTGTAGAACACAGCACATATCATTTGTTAAATTTAAATCACTCAAGTTTACAATGTGCGCATTTAACTGAGCAACATTAGTACTTGTAAATTCAAAAGCAGAATCAATCATGTTAGAGTCATTAAAGTCAGCACCTACTGAAAAAAGGTTAAAGTCAATATCTCCTGTTCCAACCTCTTGCTCTTGACCTTCGCCTACTGTTCTGTCGAAAATTCCAATGCCCATGCTGCGCCATCTCTGAATGAACTTCAGAGTCCTCCATTACATCCACACGCTCAAACGACACGCTCTTCTTGCTGCCGGTGGTATCAGATGACGAAACAGATGAATCACGCCCACTATGAGAGCTTGCTTCCGTGTTTTCACTTAAGAATCTACCATTTTTTCTCTTGTGTTGCCAAGAATAAACTAAGTCATTTTTAAAGTCTCTAATGTCACGATTAAGCTTCTTCTTTTTACGCAAGATAACTTCATTCTCAATTTTGCTAATTTCATCATTAATACGTTTCATAATAGAATGAAAGGTGTCATTTGGAAAGTCTTTAGCCAAATTGCCTTGTAACTCAGCAATTTGAGACTGAATTGTGCTCAAGGCTTTCTGATTACGCTTAACAAGGATTTTAAGCCACCCAAGAGTACACTGCAGTGAAACTGCCTTCCATTCATTTAACAGTTCTTTTTCATCATCCAAAAACTTGAAAGCAGGTAATTTGTCCACTCTAAGACCCCTCGGTGTTATGGACAGATTCAAATATTTTTCAAGCAAACGTGTGTCATAAAACAAGGAAGTCTCTTTAGTCATTAACTTTTTCAAGTCATCAAACCTTTTGTCGTAGTCACCTTCCATGGAAGAAGTCCAAGGGTCTGAACGAGCCAGTTTATCTTCTCTTTCCTTTAATAAACTAGCAAACATAAGTCCATCAGTATTCACAACAGAATTCATCATGTTGGCCCCAGAAATTCAATATCTCATAAACCACGAAAAAACAAGAATTGTAAAACCACCAAACTGAAGCCAGCATACAGCAAACGCTTTAATGTCTTCTGATACCTCGGCTAACCATAGCCTTCAAAGGAATAATCATAGACATACAGCTGCATCTTTTTATACATTTGCTAGATTGAGTCAATAAATCAATAATTTTTTGTGGCCTACTGTTTGTGATAATGATGAGATAGGTCATTTGTTCCCAAAAAGGGTTAGCTTCTCTTATGGTAGATTTTCCAACCTTAAGGAACTTTTGAGTTTAAAACATAATATGAATAACTCTAAGGAAGGTAATGGGATGTTTAGTTGTGGTAGGTGTAAAATTTGTAATAAGGTGAAAAATCTTTCAGGTGGTGAAATAAATGGTATAAAATTTAATGCCACTGATAGATTTAATTGTAAATCATGTGGGGTTGTGTATATAGTGGGCTGTGGTTGTGTCCCATGTAAATATTATATTGGTCAAACTAAACGACAGGTAAACATACGCATAATGGAACATATTGGTGATGTGAGGCATTGTAGAACTGATAGTCCTATATCAGAACATTTTAATAACTTTCACTCTGGATGTTTGGATTCTTTATTATTTTTTGTCCTTGGTAAACCAAGTGCTACAGGTGTTGGGAATTTCTCACAAAAACTTTTGAACCTAGAAAGTAGATTTATTCTCAATTTTGGTACATTAGAGCCTAAGGGTTTGAATTTAGAAATGAATATTAACTTTTAATATTTGAAATTTAGTAAAATGTGTATATTTTTACTATATGTATTAAAATTGTAGCTTAAGTGGTTTATGTTAATTAAATAATTGATTTATTGACTCAATCTAGCAAATGTATAAAAAGATGCAGCTGTATGTCTATGATTATTCCTTTGAAGGCTATGTTTAGCCGAGGTACCAGAAGACATTAAAGCGTTTGCTGTATGCTGGCTTCAGTTTGGTGGTTTTACAATTCAGGCAGATAAATAGCCTGCTTCACAGGCACAGAGGCAGCAAAGCCTCCGCACGTCCGTGGAAGGCTTCCTGACCCTGTAACAAGCTTCTTGCAGTAGATAAATCAGAATAGCCATCCTGAGCAAGAGAAAATAACTTACTTGCAAAACTTCGTGATGGATTAATCAGTTGCAGTCAACTGCGCATAGTCTTAGCGGTTGTCATCAGGTACAACAGTACGAAACCAGGAAGTCATTGTATTTAGTGATCAGAAAACACATTTAAAATTATGTACCTAGAGCACTAACTAGAATATATAAAACAGTATAAACATAAATGCTTGACTCAATGCACAACATACTGAGGTAATGGAACATGTAAAGGGAAGTTAATTCACAGTCAGGCTGATAAATAGCCTGCATCACAGGCACAGAGGCAGCAGACCTCCGTACGTCCATGGGAATCATCCTGACCTCGTAACAAACTTCTTGCAGTGGATAAATCAGAATAGCCATCCCGAGCAAGAGAAAATAACTTACTTGCAAAACTACGTGATGGATTAATCAGTTGGAGTCAACGGCGCAGAGTCTTAGCAGTTTTCATCAGGTACAACAGTACGAAACCAGGAAGACATTGTATTTAGTGATCGGAATATTCAGGGATTCAAATTACAGTTACCAATCACCTTAGAAGCAAGCAGTTAAGTTGCAGACAACGTAGCGGCACTCAGGATGATTTCAACAGGACAAACATGTCACAGTTTCCTTGGGAATCATAATGTCATCATGCAGGCAAAAGAGGAGGGAAAATAATTTGAGACTATGAACAGAAAACAAAACAACAGAACTCTAACCAGGTTGGTGGCGCTACTTTAGCACGAGAGTCTAGAAGATTTTCCCTCCATTCTGTTTGGGTGATATTTCATACAGAAAACCATAAATCCACATAAACAAACTATAATGGAGTTTCTCAAAAATTATGGCACCTTCATATATTGGAATAAAGATGTTTAAGATATTATCATCTCTATAAACCAATAAAAACAGATATTACACACTATAAAGTCAGAGTGATTATTCGTGTGGTAAAGCTTGTCATAACTTCTGTTACTTAAAAAAATAATTACAATGTCATGTAAAATCACCAGTTAAATTCCAAAGTACTTACAATGGTTAGGAGAATTACTTTTGTATGACTGTGTCAGGAAGGATTTTGAATAATTTCAAAAAGATATCCTTAACTTCTTGTAGTTCTGAAGCCATATAACTTCTGTCATTATAACTAAAAGAAAGTGTGTTTGGATACCTCATTCGAAATTTTATTCCCCTTTTGATTAGGTCAGCACAATAAGGTGATACTTTTTGTCTGTTCAGTTTTATTTGTGGGGGTAAATCCTGTGAAAAGGTCAGCTTATATTTATTCCAGATGAGATATTTCTTACTCTTGGCTGCTTCTAAAATACTTTGAGTGTCCTGGTAATTTAGTAATCTTGTATAAATAATCCGAGGTAAAGTAGAGTCTTGTCTGGCACGCAGGGTTCTATGCGCTCTTTCAACAATTAAGGTGTTAGTAGTTGTCTCAAAGTTAAGTAATGCATCAAATATTTGTTTAGTCACTGAAATTAAGTTTTGGTTTTCATAAGATTCTGGTAATCCTCTAATTATTATATTATTCCTGTGACTCCTTGCCTCTAAATCCAGTAATTTGGCTTGTATTTTTGTAATGAGAACATCTTTGGATTTTAAATCACGTTCTATGGAGTCTGCTCTTATTTCCATATCCAGATTTTTATTTTCAATTATGTCCATTCTACCATTAATCTGTCTTAGAGTTTTACCAAAGTCAGTAAATTGTTCAGAAAAAGACTGAATAGCACTTTGAATGGGATGTAGTGCCATTTTCAAATCATCTAAATGAAAATTGGAGTCATTTTTATCTTTAGTACTTACTTTAATGTTCTCAGTAGCTTGTTTGGTGGTTCTTAATCTTTTAGAGCCAGAGTCCTTTTCTGGAGAAAGCATAGAGGAGAATTTGGCCTTGGTTGTCTGCGTCTCCATGGAGTCAGAGTTGCCAGCCATGCCCAGAAAAGAGGTGTGAAAACAGGAATACTGACCCAGATAGGAGCTTCTATAGTGCACGTGTCCGGAGACTGTTGAGGCTAAAAGATAGTCTGAGGTAAAATAATATAAAAGTTGCACTTTTTCCAAAAATGAATAATCCCAGAATGAAGAAGATATACCAGAGATACTTTCTGTAGAAAAAGCTGTGGAAAAAATTCTCTTAAAAGTTATTAAAAATTGCTGGTAGTATCAGAGTATTGAGGAGCTCAGTGAATAGGGAGCAGTCTATCCGGTGGTCATTTTCGTTATCCAGTTCTTCCTTTAATAGTGTTCATTTCCAATTGTGATACTGCTGACACCATATTCATGAATTGCTTAAAAGTTGGAGAAGCTTTGGATTTCCAGTTTGATGTAATGTTCTTCCTTGAAATGGCTAGGAGAGTCCACAAGATTACAAACTTTGTTCTTGGTATACAGTCAAGTACAGGTGCATTAAACAAAATAATAGATTTGGAAATTTGGAATTTGTCATTGAATACCATTTGCAGAAAATAATTTATTTTATCCCAATATGGTTTAATCAAATGGCATTCATAGAACATATGTTGCCAGTCTGCTTTCATTGATAAATCACATCTCCAGCAGCCAATATTTTTCTTAAACATAATTTCCATTTTATGAGGGGTTACGTAAGATCTGTGTATGAATTGCCATGTAAAGAGTCTCCAATGTAATAAAAGTGATGTCTGCTTTGGAGAGAGAAGAATTGATTTTTTGTCTCTGTCATTTGGCACATGTCCATTAACTGATCTATAATAGTTCCATATTTTGTCATTATTATAGGTTTTTATTTTTTTGTTTGTTTTATAAATAGATGATAAGTATCCCTTTCCAGTAATGGGTTGATTCATTAGTAATATTATATGTTCTATAAGATTTGAAACATTCTGTCTTATTGATGGTTGCATTGTTTCTTGTTTGCTTAATATATTTTGTCTTAATTCTTGTATATGTAGCCATGAACTATTTTCCATATTTAATTTCCTTTTAATTTGGTCTATTGTCAGAAGTTTTCCAGAGTTTACCAATTGATGCCAATATATTAATCCCTTTTCTTTAAGCATTTTGACTACTTCTATATCAAATGTTATTATATTACCTTGTGTGTATGCTACTGGATATAATAAAAATGACCATGCTTTAATATCAGGATTGCTATTAATAAGATTTTTGAAAATTTTTAATGCATAAGTAATGTATTTGGAACTTATATTTTTATGCTTATGCATCATCATATATTCCTTCATCAGCCATAGAAAATTGTTTGGTATGAAATCGGTATACTTATTGGTTACTACAAATCCTGATTTTAACCAGATTTTCTCATGAACTAGCTTCCATTTTGATGTATATTTTGTATTTAGCCATAATGATATTGTTTTAATAACAGATGAATGCAAATATACTTCTATGTCTGGTAAACCTATGCCACCCATATCCCAATCATCTAGATGATATTTTATAGCTATCCTTGGTTTTTTTGGATACCATAGGAATCTTACTATTAAATCATTTAATTGTTTTAGGTGTGATTTAGCTGGTGGCAAAGAACAAGCTTGTATAACATAAAGAATTTCTGGAAATATGATAATTTTAATTATATAGAGCCTCTCTTCCATTGAAAAGAAGAACTTATTCCATCTCTGTATTACATTTTTAATATTATTTAAGATCTCTTTATAATTAGTTTCAATTGTAGTATCTAGATTGTTAGTTATTATAATTCCCAAGTATTTAATTGTATTATCGGTGGGGATATATTTATGGTATTTTTTATTAGTATTTATAAGCAATACATTTGTTTTGTTCTCATTAAATTTAAGACCCAAAAAGTTTTGAAAGTTTTGAATTGAGTCCCATAATGCTTTTAAAGAGCTATTATTATTTTTTAAGGTAATTAAAATATCATCAGCAAAAAGTTACATTTTTAAGCTCTAGGCTGCTGTCTAATTGTATTCCTTCAATATTTTTATCCATACGCATATTATTTGCTAAGGGTTCAATGACTAGTGCAAACAATAATGGAGAAAGAGGACAACCTTGTTTTGTGCCCTTTGTTATTTTAATAGATTTAGACAGACAAGATCCCAGTTTTATATAAGCCAATGATTTTTCATATAATGATTTTATTAACAAGGTAAAGTTGTTTGAGAAGCCATATTCTTCTAAAACTAGCCAAGGATAATTCCAGTTCACTGAATCAAATGTGCCTATTTATGTCTAAACTAATAACATTCATTTTGTTTTTTGTGACATTTATATAATCAATTAATGAAATAATTCTTTTGATGTTGTCATAAGTGTTCCTAACTTTTATAAAACCTGTTTGATCCTTCTCTATCAGAAATGGTAGTAATTGTTTTATTTGAGCAGCATGTAATGCCATAAAAATGTTATAATCTATATTAAGAAGTGAAATGGGTCTGTATGATGAACATTCACTGGGATCTTTACTTTGTTTCAGAATTGGTGATATTAGTGTGTACTTCCAAGAAGGAGGGATGTCTTTACCATTTTTAACTGATGTAAAGACATTCAATAACAACAGCAAAGCCTCATTAGATAGTAATTTAAACATTTGTGGGGTGATATTATATATACCTGGAGCTTTGTTTAATTTTAGCTTATTTACTTGAGCTTTAAGTTCTGTCATTGTTATTTGCTTATCTATTAGTTGTACCTGCTCATCTAATAACCTAACTTTAACATTGTTTTTAAGAAAAGCTTTCAATATTGAATGTGTTTCTATTTTCTCATTTTGATTATTAAGTTTATGAAAGAATAGCCTAAATGCTTCTAGTATTCCTACTAAATCAGACACTTTCTTTTTGGTTTCTATATTATGCATTTCCTTGATTTGATTTGTTTTAATCATCTTTTTAGTCCTATTGCTATTCTTCATTGGTTTTTAGGGTTCATTGAATAGGAACATAGTTTCATTTTTTTCTAAGTTGATCATTGTTTTGTGGTGTAGCATCTCTGAGTATTTTTTATTAGCATCTTCCAGTTCTTTTATTAAGTTGGTGTTTCCATTTCAAATATCAAGCTTTAAATTATCCACTTTTGACTGTAATTCCATTAATTCCTTATTCCACTGTTTTTGTTTATTTGTATACCATCCCACCACTCTTCTATATAGGTATGCCTTCAATGCATCCCATATATATATATTTCAGATACATCTTCCGTAAGATTCATATCTAAGAATGCTTGTGTCTCTTTAATATAAAATTCCTTAAAATCTTTGAGATTTATGTAGGATGGTATTCTTGTTGACATAGGTCAAATATTAATGCAGTTAAGTTTGCCATTGTGTAAGCTTTAAGATGAAATCTTTTAAAACCTTGTACATAGCATGGTTTTGGAATTATTGATGCAAATATGAACAAGCAATATTTGAAGCCTAGAGATGTCAGTAGGAGTTAACTGCAGATGCACCTGGAGGCGTCACTCAGATGTGATATAAAGTATGCATATACCCTTCAGTCTCATTTTTCCCACATACTCTGCACCATTGGAGTACATAGTTGGAAAGTTTAGCTGACAAAATGATAGTGGTTGCTGCTCTGCTACATCTGCATGTGCTAGAGGCTGAGGTCAGTGCTGATGCTGACAATATGCCTAGACTGAGAAGGAGAAATGTGTTCATGCCCAGGGTAACATTCCAGGGGCTACATGAGCTGGAGATTGTAGAGCACTACAGGGTGGACAGGGACATACTACAAGAACTCACTGAGTTCTGCAGCCCTCAACTCACACCCGGACCCAACAGAGGGGAACCCATCCCAGTGGAAACAAAGGTATGTGTAGCCCTAAGAATACTAGCTACAGGTACTTTTCAAAGACCTACTGGGGACAGATGGGGGTCTCACAGGCATCTGCATCCAGGGTATTCCACCAGTTCCTGGCTGCCATTCAAACACATGTCAGTGAGCACATATATTTACCCCACACCCCTGAAGAGAGGGCCAGAATTATGCATCTCTTCCACCATGTACCACACTACCCTGAAGTACTGGGTGCCATAGACTGCACTCATTTCCACATGAGTGGGAGGGTGTCCTAATGGTTAAGGTGTTTGCCTTACAAACACAAGGTGCAGGGTTTGAGTCTCACAAGGGATAATTTGCTAAGCTTAAAATGGCTCACAAGGGCAGTTAGCATAGTACTAATCTATGAACCTATGAATCAAAGCACCACCTGGTGATGAAGGTAGAGTCTACGTCAACCGCAAGGGGTATCACTCCATCAACAACCTGGTCAAGTGAAATGCCCAGGGCTTTATCGTGGATTTGTGTGCTGACATTCATGGCAGTTATCACGACTCCCACATCTGGCACACATCACAGATGTTTGCTAGGGGAGATATCCCATATGG
>NC_056728.1:881912027-881917027 GCF_019279795.1 Protopterus annectens | reverse complement strand
TTTTTTAAGAAAGATATTGCTTACTTTTCTTAAATAATTTTCTTAAATAATTTCTTTGTATAACAATGCTTCGGTGCTTTGAAAAGGAAGCAATGGAGAAAAGAAATTAATAAAGTTCAAAATCTAGATAGTTAGAGGTACGAGAGAGATAGGGCAGAAATACAAGGACAATCAGATGCATTTCATTAGTTTTGCATAGCAAACCTGCTTTTCCTTTTATTTTCTCTGCCCTCCATACATCTCTCTTGATCTCTTAGTTCAAGGAAACTGGAAAGCCTTAGCATTTATTAATAAGAAGTCTGGGCAACTAGACATTTTTTCTGTTGGTATATGCTCGATTTACAATTGACACACTGGTTGGGCTGACCAATCAGCGTGTACATTTTTGTATGTTAATGACCTGTCATTGTATAACATATATATATATATATATATATATATATATATATATATATATATATATATATATATATATATATAAATATATGTGTGTGTGTGTGTGTATATATATATATATATATATATATATATATATATATATATATATATATATATATATATATATATATATATATATATATTAACTAAGAAGGAATGTTGTGAAGAATTAAAAGGAAAACGCCAGCAACTCTTGTATTATTTAGTACTTTTGTCTTCTTTAATATCAAGACTTCTTCTACAAATCTAAGTCTAAGTTCAAAAATGATTTATTTACATTTTGCAGATTTTACAGCTGATTTTTGGACAACATCCTCATATTTTGGGAGGGTTCACAAGAAGACTTCGATTTGTTCTTTGACTTTTTGAACACTTGTACAAACTTTTTGTCTGTCACTATGGAAGTCTCCAAGGAAAAAGTACATTATCTGGATTTAGAAATTAGGAAAGATGTCGTAAACAAATGTTTTATTTCCACCATTTATAGAAAACCCACCTTTTCTAATACCTTATTACATTTTGATAGTTGCCACCCCCCCCCCCACCAGAAAAAAATCACTGGTTAAGGGACAGGCTGTGAGGTTGGCAAGGATGGTGAGTGCTTGTAATCAATTTTTGGAGGAAATTGGGACACTAAAGTCTATGTTATTAAGGAGGGGTTATCCCAATTCATTCATTGACCCCATTTCACAGGAGGTCATTAGAAAAAGATTGGATGGATATTTCTTTCCTCGTTTAGGAACTAATGTTGAGACTGCAGCTTATTGTAATGCAGCAAGTGTTAGTACTGATCAGGAGTCAGACGTGGTGGAAAGTGGTTTCAATCGAGCTATGATTATTACTTTTAGTCCCCTATTCAAGGATATTAAGGATGTCATCAACAATAATTGGTGTATATTATTGGGTGATGATGAACATAAAGAGAAAATGGGACACAAGCCATTGGTTGTGTACAAAAGAAACAGTAACATTAAAAATATTTTGGAACCAAATTTTCATAAAGGTGGGGGAGGTAGTATGAAAAAATGTGAGCACTGTCCACAATGTTGTTTTATTTTGGAAACAGATTCTATCCATATTGAGGGATATGTTGTTGTAAAGTTGAGACAAAAGTTGAATTGTTTGACTAAATGCCTAGTCTATATTGCAATTTGTTGTGTATGTGCTAAATTTTATGTTGGTAAAACTAAAAATGCCTTAAACAAACGGATATATCAACACATGTACGACAAACATAAGTTAAATTTGAGCAATGCTTTGGCTAGACATGTGTTTGAGTGCAGCGGTCATTCTTTCAGAATTTCAGGTTTAGAACAAATGGTGGATAAAGACATGAGGGGTGTGCCAAAAGATATGTTTTTGGAGTATAGGGAGTTAGTGTGGCAACTTCAGGTTAATGCCACGGTCAGCTCCGGTCATAATGAGACCACATCCATATCCAGCCTATTAAAATTAAAAGCCGAGTTCCATATGTGACCATTTCATAGTGTGTGTTTTTCACACACTTGGCTTCTTGGTTAAGGTGTGTACAACATTATTACATATATTTTCTTTATGTATATAGATACAGGTATGTTGGTGCATACAAAACTGCACCTGTCACTATGCATTTGTTCATTATTTATTATGGCAACATGCACAAGTTGTATCAAATGATTATATGTGTTTATTTTAAAATAACATTTTATGTAGTAACTCAATTCATTTGAAATTGATGTTCATAAAATATTGGTTTATTTATTGGTAATATTTACATTATATTAAGTACATGTATTGTAAAATATAAATTATAAATGTTTATAGCTCTGGCTATTTTAAATAATTTCATTTAAATTAATTAATCAACTTTTTACTAATTGGGGTGTGTGGTATTGTGACCATGTGATTTTGTGTTTCTATTTAAGCATGACACTTTTTAGAAATGTGTTTTCTGATGAAGTCTGAGGCTTAAGGCCGACGAAAGTGCTTAACTACAATAAACGTTTTGCTGTGGATTATCGTTGTGAGTCTCGCTTCCATCCATTTTTATACTGCATGGTAATGAAAGCCACAGTATGTCAGTTTTAAGGAATTTACTTTAGGCTTGGTTACATCATTGTGAGCTATGTGTTACTTTGTTAATCACTTAAAATTTGAGTTAAAACAAAACATTTCACTGATAAAAGAATGCCACAGTAGGAAGGAGTGGAGGTGAACATTTTTTCTTTCACCTTGGAAATGTAGAGAAAAGAGGTGAAAATGTCCCCATTCCCCTTGATGAGACTGGAGAGAGCAGTTCATTATGTATGTGTGAGGGATTACTATGAATATTTAACCCTGAAAGGATGATAATTTCAGTATATGTGAACTGGTACAGAAGCCATTATTGACAGGGCAAAGTTTTGTAGGGGGTTAGGCAGGTTTTGAAGTTCCTTCAGGATTTTTGGGTCAGTTGAAAAAACACAGAGTGAAAACTTGGAGTTTAGTGCAGTCTCTCTATGTTACTATTTTTGAAGAATAGGCTATCTTGAAGGGGGGATGCTCCTTTTGATTTATGTGCTGGGGTTATGGCCATGCTTTGTTATATGCATGCTGTATAGGTTTTTGAGAAGATCATTTCAATGGCTACCAAAAACGGAGTTAAGCAGATGCATTCCAAACAGCTGCTAGATATTACAGGTATGTATAGTTTTTATTTTTTTATTTTTGAGAGACTGTCAAATATAATTGTATCACTGACTTCAGCTTCTGTACCAAGTGCACATATTGAGAAAGAAATGGGCATAATTATGTATTTTGTGTACTTTTGTTGCAATGTTTTATGAATAAGGAATGTAATGTTTTATAGTATTGGTGTTTTATATTAGTTTACAAGTTTCTTTTAATTTTGATATGGGGTGACAGTTATTGATGTGGATTTTCCAGCTTTTTCACTTATGATTATATGTTTTATTGAATATGTCAGAGAGGGTCAGTTTATTTTCTAACAGATGGAAATTAGCTGAGTATTTTATAGGTATGTATGTGCATAGAAAAAAATGTTTCTGCCAACAATTATACATGTGTTTGTCTATCTGCCTTTATATTTAGATTAGTCCTGTCTTGTTTGAGGATATTAGGATGTAATGATCATTGGGGTAAGTGTTTCATTTGATATCAGTGAAGTGCTTGTGCAGACATAAACAAACTACTGAAGTGGTCTATAGGGAAATGTTTCATTTTGATGTTAGGCAAGTGCTGGGCATACATGAAGAATCTACTGAAGCAGTCGGTGAAGGAAATGCTTCATTTGATGTCGGTGAAGATGTTGTGCAGACATGAGCAAACTAGTGAAGGGATTGTTGGTGAAATCTTTCAGGTGGTGACAATGAAGTGCTTGGGCATATATGGACAAACTACTGAAGAGAATCATTGGGGAAATGTTTCATTTGATTTCAAAGTACTAAGTCAGACATGGACAATTACTGAAGGTGTCACTGGGGAGAAATGTTTCATTTGGTGTCAGTGAAATGTTTGTGCGGACATGGAGAATCAACTGAAGGGATAGCTGTGGGAAATGTTACATATGGTGTCAATTAAGTGTTTGTGGACAGACTACTGGAGGGGTTGCTAGGGGAAGTGCTTCATTTGGTGTCAGTAAAAGTGCTTGTCCAGGGATCATTGGGGAAAATGCTCCATTTGGTGATAGTGAAGTACTTATGCAGACACGGATAAACTACTCAAGGAATCACTGAGGGAAATGTTTCATTTGGTGTGATTGAAGTGCTTGTGTGGGGATTGTTGAGGGAAAATGTTTCAATTGGTGTCAGTGAAGTGCTTATGCAGACATGCACAAACTACTGTAGGGATGATTGGGGAAATGTTTCATTTGGTGTCAGTGAAATGCTTCTGCAGACATATACTACTGAAATGATTGCTGGGGGAAATGTTTTATCTGGTGCCAGTGAATGTCAATGGCAATGATGGACAAACATCCACAGGGTTCATTTGGGGAAATTATTCACTATGTCTTCAGTGAAGTCCTTGTGCAGGTATCTTTGGGATAAGTGTTTCATTTGCTGTCAATGACATGTTTGTGCAATTGTAAACCAATTTTAGAATATTGTATATGATTGTTTATCATTTATTAATTATTTAATTTATTTCATATGTATAATTATTGTGGATTTTTTATATATATATTAATTTCACAATATTGTATTATGTACAAGTATATTTTGATTACATAATACTTATATATTCGTTAGGTTGTATAGATGAAGTGATTGTTAGGCATTTTTTGAGATATGGTTTATTATAGGTTTATTATAGGATTTTTGTGAATATATTTTAGATTTATTATTATCATACAGTGTGCTCATTTGAAATATTTTAAATCAACATGAACATGGATGCTTGAGTATGGTTATTGTGATGAATTTTATTGTTGAATTTTTTGCACGAACTACACTGATAGATTTTGTATATATTGAAGCATTAGGAAGTGTAGTGAGGCCTTTAAGGGGTGCAGTATAGCACAGGACAGAACACAGGAAATTACATATTTTTCAGCTTCCTGTTGGCGCCAATTTTAAATCTAATGA
>NC_056728.1:881902027-881907027 GCF_019279795.1 Protopterus annectens | reverse complement strand
TCTTTGAAGGTGTATGTGGATTGCAGAAGTTGAAATGTGACATATATAGCTCTCTGTCAACACTGCAATGCATTCTATGTTGGCAAAACTAACCGCCAACTTAAAGAGAGGATATCAAAACATGTCAGCAATATACAAAAGGAAAAATGGTACCAAAAACACGACTGGTTATGTATAAAACACAGATTTAATAAAAATAAAAGGCAGGGCAAGCACTTTCACACAATGAAATGTGCTTCTTCAGTAAATTCATCACAAGAATAAAACTATTTAAATATTAAATCCATCTCATCTCTTGAGCACAATCAACCAATAATAGAACAATCTTAATAAAACAATTGTAAAACAATTCAGAAGCAGTTGTTTATTTAAAGAGGCCTCAAGCTTTCAAAGATGGTTTTATAGAGGCACTCCCATTAATACCAAGAAACCTATCTGCCTGCATATTAATAATCCAAGACGGCTCTTGCTCTTCTGTATAATTTCTGAAGTCCCCACCCCGAATATTGGGATGTATCATTTCTATTACCCTAAAGCCAAATATATGTTGCTCCCCACACTCAGTAAAGTGTTTGCCAGTGCATTATGTTCAATATGCTTGTGCATATTGTATACATGTTCCCTCATTCTTTCAAGTAGGGACCTATTAGTCTTGCCTATGTAGAAACAATCACAAGCCCAACACTTGGCTAAGTAGAGCAGGTTTCTGCTGCGACAGTCAGCTACCACCCAAAAGCGGTATTGTAACAGGATGGACAAACTCCACTGAAGGGTCTATATATATGTACAGATGTTACAACTATGAAAGCTTCTCATAGATGGTAGGCCCTTATTCCACTCGCTATTCTTACCATTCTTATAACTGTCTCCTAACAGACTTTTTATTTTTGAAACAGAATCTAGGTTCTTCACCCACTAAAGAGTGAATATCTTGATCTAAATGTAAAATAGGCCAGTTGTTCCTAATCACTTTCATAATATATGTTGTATCAGAGGTATAGAATAGGGTTATATGGAGAAGTTCCTTAACTTGATTAATCCTCCTCTCCTTTGTCTCAGATGTTCTATGTGAAAAAATGGATTTCCCTTTACCTCTCCTGTTTCTATAAGTAAAATTAGTTGCGTCATCAATTTCTTTCTCTTTGTATCCCCCTGTCCAGTAGTTCTTGTTTAAAACAAGTCACATCCTTCTCAAAAAGTGTATCTTCATTATATAATATAGATAGGCGTAGACATTGTCCCTTAGCAACATTTTTAAAAACATGTCTAGCATGCATACTGTTACGCTGTAATGGCATGTTTTTTCTGCATTCTTTCCTAAACAAAGTAGTAGTAAGATATCCTGAGCAGTCAACTAACATTGTTACATCCAAAAAATCCAACTGTTTATCTGATATCTTATAAGACAAAAATGTGCTCTGTACCATTAAGATACTGAATGAACTCCATTAATCGTTCATGAGTTCCATTCCACACAAGGAAGAGGTCATCTACAAACCTTTTATAAAACTTTACATGAGAAGAAAAAACTGAGCCAAAAACATGCTTGTTCTCCCATTGGGCCATTATAGTGTTGGTGTAGCTGTTGGCACAACTAGTGCCCATAGCTACGCCAACCTTCTGTGGAAACATACGTTCATCGTACATGAATATGTTGTTTTCCAAGATCATCTCCAAAAACAAGCACATTAAATCTACTGTCACTGTATCATAGCTGTTCTTAGAGGTTAAAAAAATCTTTTAGCATATTAATGCCACTTTCATGTGGAATAGATATAAATAGGGATACCACATCCATACTGACAAGCAAATATTCACCATCAAAAGTCAACCCAAAGACCGAATCATACAGTTCACCAAGGAACTTTTCCATGTCTCTCAGCACTTGAGTCTGCATTTCAAGAATCAGTCTAAACTTCTTTTCTATAAAAATAGAAATTTGCTCAGTAATCCAACCATTACCAGCCACCATGGGCCTAAAAGGGGGTTTATTTAAATTTTTGTGGATCTTTGGCAGCCCCTGGAATATCGATATTAGTAGAAATTCCACCAAAAAATACTCATATAGTTCCTTAGATATCAACTCACTACAATAACAGTCATTCAAGCTGGAATTAACTCTATCATGTAAAGATTTAACAAAAAGATGGTCAACTTCGATATATACATGTGGGTCCATTAATATTTCTAAAACACTGTCATTATATGATTTTGCATCCATCACCACAATGGATCCGCCTTTATCGGTGGGTTTTATAATTAACTCAATATCATTCTGTATCTCCAGCAGAGCCTCTCACTCCTCTTTACACAAATTAAAGAAACCTCTTTTCATACCTTATCGGTTTTGGCTTTCTAAAATTTCGAACATGTATAGTAGACCCATATATATATATATATATATATATATGTGTGTGTGTGTGTATGTGTGTGTGTGTATATATATATATATATATATATATATATATATATATATATATATATATATGAGTACCAAGCTCTGGAGTGAATGGTAAGTGCTCCAACACACAGTAGAGCGACACCATTTTGTTGACACAGACAAGTACTTTACTGGTGTGCGAGATCGACACTTCCTTGAGTAGGGAAATATTTCCTTTACATGGAGATTGTGAGATCTGAGTTAGTATTTATAAATAGCAGGGGATTTGGGGGGCATATTTAGTAGGGGATATAAAATATTGCAAGATAACTATAGGAATCAGAGGTGGTTTGAAAGATCACAAAGAAACAAAGGGAGGATATATGTAAGGCTCCCAAATATGCAACAAAGTCTAGAAGAATTTGGATTTTTGCTTTGAAGTGTTTGTGTAAGTATTTTAATACCCAATGCCGACTCAAAGAATCTTTCCTAAAGTAGATTGCAAATGTTGGAGGTGTGATGGGTAGGAAAGAGAAAAATGGACACATATTTTTTGGGACTGTAATGAGTTATCAGACATTAAAAGTTCATTGCGGCCGACTCTGTCAGAAATAATGCATCTGGCCAGGGGCAAGCAACACAAGTTACCTCGCCGGTTGGATTTCCTCACAGGACAAGGGTTTTTTCATCCATCCCACTTGTCCACTCTGTAGCTGACATTGTGGGTGTTATGGTTTTGATCCTTTTCAGGCACCTGTCTTCTGAGGATGTACTCAGAGTTTTACAGCTGGCATGGAAACCCTCAGCCAGAAAATCTTATACGTGCAAATGGAAAAGATTTTTGGTTTAGTACCATGGTTGTAGCCAGGGCCCTTTTTCAGTGAAGATACCTCTGGTCCTCTCATTTGTGTAGTTGCTCCAGTCATGCTTGGCCTATTCTTCTGTGAAGGCCCATTTGTCAGCCATTTCTGTTTCTCTACCTTTAAATCCTCCTTTGACCTATCATTTTGAGGTCAAACAATTTCTTAAAGGTGTCCTGCATTTTAGGCCTCCAAGAAAGCCTATTCCTCCTCTTTGGAACCTTAATTTTGTTTTTGAAAAATTGACTCAGGCTCCTTTTGAGCCCACAGGTTTTGTTTCTTTGCAACATTGTTCCCAGAAGACTCTTTTGTTGCTGGCTCTTAATTCTGCTTGGAGGGTTTATGAGCTCCAGGCCTTTATGGCCATTCCGCCTTTCTTTTTCACAGTTACAGGCTGTCCCTTAGTACTAATCCTTCTTTTATGATCAAGGCAGTCAATGAGTTGTCCTTAAATCAGTCAATACAACTACCTTCTTTTTCCTTCTCCTCAGTCTGCTTGTGAGAGGGTCCTGTATACCTTAGATTTGCACAGACAGCTCAGGTACTATTTGGATAAAATTAGGACTATTTGTAAGTCTGATCAGCGTTTTGTTTCCATTCATTACAGGTCTTTGAGTATGTCTGTTTCTAAACAAACCTTTACCTCCAGGAAATCTAAGGACATTTATTTTTGTTACTCTTTTCATGGCAAATCTGTGCCTGCTTTTGTTAGAGCTCATCCCAGTAGGCCTATTGCTTCTTCTGGTACCTTCTTCAAGGGATTGGACACCATTCCATCCTTGAAGCTGCTACTTAGTCTTCAGTGAATACCTTTACTAAGTATTATAAGTTGGATATGGTTTCTAGGGCCAGTGCAAGTTTTGCTGAAAGCAATTTATGTGGGTTTGATGAGGGCTCTTCTCAGCATTCAACCTCCCAGTCTGTTTCTTGAGCTTTTTTATTCTCCCTTCTGTACCGAGTACTTCAACAGTGATATAGAATGGCATAGTGCAGTTGTGCAAAATCTTACCATAGCAGTAGATTTTCTCCTGCTCATTCTTGCAGTATTCACTCCCTCCTTCCAACCCCCTCTTGTTTATTCTGCATATTTTTTCCTCTGGATGTGTTACGAACTCTTTTGTCCTCTGAAGACTATTCTCTTCTGAAGCAATACAGCTGTAGCTAGTTGCGTCTTTAAGTCCCTTTTATGCCCCATGTTCTGTGTGGGCAGCATAAGTATGACGTACAGCACAAACAAGATCACTTTTAAGCTTATTTGTACTGGACAAGCAGCAGACTTGTCCATGGTGATACATCACGTCTGTACCAAATACTGCAACAGTGAAGAGAAGGACATCGACTTTTATCATAAGATTTTACACAACTGTACTTTGTGTCACTTTGCTCTGTCATGACTACCATGCATACCTCTCAACTAACCAAATTTTCCCTGAATGTCAGGATTTTTGTCTCATATTGAAGATTGACGTTGCTAAATATTGACACACATTTGAGTTTTTTACTTCATATTTTTCAGAAATGCACACTAACAAATCATGTTATTCCAGCATCTAAGTTTATAAGAACAGTATTTAAAAATTCTCTCTATTTTTGAACATTTGTTCTCCATTATTTTAAGCTTCGTCCAGATTTTTTTGTGCTAAGAAGTCAAGATGTAAGCTATCATGTGAGTAAGTTGGAATGGAATCAGTTTAAATGTTACCATGTAGGACTAATTGTCAGACCTGGAATCAGACACCATTAGGTACTGCAAACTGTTA
>NC_056728.1:881497027-881517027 GCF_019279795.1 Protopterus annectens | reverse complement strand
TAGTCTATTATGATGACCTGTATGGAATCCCCACAACAAAAGTATGCTTAGGAGATGGTTTACTTAAGATAGTTTTGTTTCCTCTTGACATTTTTGAAAGATGTTCATATCATGATTAATATATATGTCTTTACTTAACATGTGCATTTCTTAGTGTAATATATCAACATTCAGTGCTTTACATTAACTAAATGCTCTAGTTTAAGGGATGTAAATTATTGATTTATGGGGAAAATCTTACTTTCCCAACATTTTTAGAGAAGGGCTGTTCATGTTATTTTTTTCACTGTGGAGGCTGCTCATGCACTTGTTATGCTTCTTTAGAATGGAGAAAACTTAGTTGTTTGAAATTCTCACCAAAAATGTCTTTTCTAAGCCTCTGTATCTGAAACTGACTCCTTATTTTCCAATACCTAGTAGTGGTTTACACAATATTACATACAAATCCACTGTGATTGCCCAAATTGACTTTTTATGTTCATATTTGTTTGAGTTACCTTAGAAATGCTTTACTGTTTGTATATACCACATTTAAAGCAGAAGCTATTTATGTATGTTTTTGGTGTGTGAGATGGTGTTAAAGGGTGGTTTAGTTAATTTATTAACTAAACCTAGAACTTTAGATTCCATGTATGTATGTTTTCTTAGTTATTGGTTTCAGAATTTGTTTCTAAAGATTTTTGACTCATCCATGATACATAACTTCATAAATTACTTCAAGTCATTATACTTGGAAGGTATTGTTGATGCTCTAAATAAAACTTTAGCAAATGATGATATATAAATGCTTATCATTAAATATTAATGGCTTAAATAACAATGTCAAAAGAGCTGGTTTAATTAAATTTATTAAAATGCACAGAGCTCAGATAATCTTCTTGCAGGAAACCCACTTGCTGTAGGAGGATTTGCAAAAATTATCATTTAATGGTTTTATAGTTCTCACGGATTCCTGCTTTAGAGCCAAAATGAGAGGTACTCTTATACTATGGAATAATACTTATACACTACCTAAAATTTTAAACACCTTTTCAGATAAAGATGGAATGTTAAGCTTAGCAGTGCTAGAAGTTAATAAGAAATGCTTCACACTGATAAACTCATATTGGATTCCTGGTCTGGGAACTAAATATGTGAAGAAATATTTGGATCTCATTATTTTACTTGCAAAGGGAGAAAATATTCTGGCGGGAGATTTTAATTGCTTGTTATCAGATGAAGACACCTCTAAAAATAGTAAGGTTAAACTAACAACACAAGCTAAAAAGTTAAACATTTTTATAGTCTCAATGAATTTTAGAGACATGCATAATTTAAGAGTTCAAAATTCACTTCAATACACTCATTATTCTTTCCGATTTGGCACACAAACTAATATTGATAAGATTTTTGTGTCTAACACTCTTTACTCTAAATTAAGTGATGTTGCAATACAGTCATGTCCACTCTCTGACCACAATGCCTTTTTGTTCAGCTTGAATGTGAAAAAAGATGATATGAGAATTTTTCAAAGAATCCCAGCCTATGTTACTAAGTTAAAAGGTTTTAAGGAGTGGTTATTAAAATAAATAAATGCATTTATGGAAAACAACAATAATGGTGAAGTAACAGATATACTCTGGGATGCATTAAAAGTTCACATCTTTAGTGGAGTTAAAGCTTGGTATTTTCAAAGGAAAAAGGAATGGGACAAGGAACTTTCTGATTTACAAGCCAAAATAGATAAGTTGAAACAAAATTTAATTTAAAATCAAATGATAAAGCAGTACTAGTCACATTACCATTGGATAATAATATTTCACAGTAACAATTGGACACACTTTTAAGGGCCTTTTAGTAGCTGATATTATTAACTGGGTGGAGGCAGTAATTACTACTGTATAGTCTGGGTAAAGGGGTACAGATGGAGAATCTGTGTCAATCTTTCCCAGGAGAGTCTGTGAAGTTGTATAAATACTTATCTCAAAGTATGTGTGTGTGTGTGTTTGTGTGTGTGTGTGTGTGTGTGTGTGTGTGTGTGTGTGTGTGTGTGTGTGTGTGTGTGTGTGTGTGTGTGTGTGTGTGTGTGTTGTGCCAGCTACTTGGCAGGGATACAAAGCACTGTTTGGACAAAGAGGGTACTGGAGGTTCTAGCTTGCCTAGTTAGGCTGAGACCCTTTACCCTATAGCTGTGCCAGTGGTGAGTCTTATTGGGGAACTGGTGAGCAAGGGAGCAGCCAGCCCCAGACTGACTGCGATCTCTGTGTGCACTTAAGGGAGATTGTACTTTACTTTATTTGTTATCTTTTCCTCTTCTAGGAGATGACCTCCCTGGTATTAGTGGTGAGGATTGAGGCTCCTTGATTGCTGGGCCAGGGCACAGTCATCACAAGTGGTGGCAGTGGTGGGATTGAGGCTCCTTGATTGCTGGGCCAAGGCACGGTCGTCACAAATGTTTGGCAGTGGTGGGATCTACTTCACATACTAATTGGCTTGTAGTGGTGTGGGTAGAGTGAATTCCTGTAGCTTATGTACAGTGATCTCTAAAAGTGGTTTGTACTCTAAAACAGCCATGCAGTGTATACTCAGAGTTCAGATCCCAATTGTTTTATTTCTTTTGTTAGCTTAGTGTCAGTCAGGGTGAGCAGGAAGCATGTCAGCAGAAGAGTATGGAAAGCTGACAAGGAGCCAGCTGGTGGAGATGTGCCAGGCTAGGAGACTGGTGCATGGAAACCTGACTAAAGCAGACATGATTGCAGCCTTTGTTACAGCTGCATCAGAATAAAAGCAGCCTGGAAGATAATCAGACTGACAGTGGAGATACAATATTCTCAGGGAATGGACAGATCAACCTTTCTGCAGTGGACTTAAAAATCCAGCTGGATCTAAAGAGACTTGAGTTGGAGGTCAGGCGTATGGAACTAGAAACAGCCGAGAAAATGAGGATTCTACAAGCTGAGGAAAATGAACAACAGAGGAGGCATGAGGAGGAAATGCCGACTCTTCGCCAGGGTCATGGAGGTAATGGGGAAGGGAGTAACCGGACCCCAGAAGCATAAAAGGTCTTCCATGATTTAAAGAGGAGGATAATTTTGATAGTTTCATTCACTTGTTTGAGCGGGTATGTAAACACTATGAAGTTGACCAAGGGCTCTGGGTATGGTTCCTGATCCCTTACTCCATGGTAAAGCTGTAACTTCTTTAGCAAAAAATGCATGACACTGACTGCTTTGATTATACTGCTGTAAAAAGACATTTATTAGAATATTTTAAGCTAACACCTGAAATGTATAGGAAAAAGTTTTGTGAGCACAGACACAAGGCAAATGAAAATATATGTGAATATGTTGTTTAACTGAGCACTTATTTTCATAGCTGGGGAGTGGATGCCAGGTCACCACTTTTGAAGGGCTGGCAGACCTTTTGGCAAGGAAACAAGCCCTTAGCACTTTGCTTGAGGACATGAGGATCTGGTTAGCTGATAGACAGTGTGCTACTTCAGAGGAGTTGGGGAAGAAGGGAGACCTATACCTAGCAAGCAAGGCAGCCCTGCACAGGACCCCCAATACTGCTCATGGGACTAAAGGAACCCATGGTGGGCAGCACAGACTGCCCCAACAGTCTCTGCCAGTATCAGGGGAAGCCACTAGTCCAGTTACATGTCCAGGACCTAGGGTGAAATGTTTTGAATGCAACCAGTGGGGCCATGAGGCATACAGATGTCCACAGAGGCAAGGTGGGGAACCAAAGGTGAGGGAGCCAGTAAGTGGGAAAGACAAAATACCAACAGTGTGTTGTCTTGAGACAACAGAGGTATGGAACTATCATCCTGCAGATGTCCTGAGAGGGAAGGATTTGGATGAAGTAGTACTATGTACTTATGCAGCTACATGCAGTGAGGCTAGGAGACAAGCATGTGGGTCTGGTAGCCTGGGGGTGACCCACACAGAGTGTATACTTGCAGCCAGGACTGCTGAGATAGTTACTTCTGGGAGTGAGCTACGCTGTAGCAGTGAGATTGAATGTGAGTCACAGCTGCTTGCGGGTACTGATGTTATCTTGGAGGGTAACTGGAAAGGTAGAGGTGAGTAGTAGTACACAAGCTGACAGTGAGACACTGCTGTCAGAGGATGCCAGACTTCCTGTGGAAGGGGAGCTGGGAAGGGTTACAATGACAGACTTGAGACAGGCTCAGCTCTCAGACCCTACATTGCAAGGCCTGAGGTAGGTAGCTAGGGAGGCACCTGATTCTCAAGGAAAGGGTGAATCTGCGAAACCAGTGGGCAGTCTTATTGAGGACCTGGTGAGCAAGGGAGCAGCCAGCCCCAGACTGACTGTGATCTCTGTGTGCACTTAAGGTAAATTGTACTTTACTGTGTGTATTAGTTATCCTTTTCTCTCCTAGGAGACGACCTCCCTGGTGTTAGTGGTGAGGATTGAGGCTCCTTGATTGCTGGGCCAGGGCACGGTCATCACAGTTTATATATAGTGCAAATAGTTTTTATGCTTTATATTGTTTATTTTTAATACTTTATGTCCATGTTTATTAACAAAATTTAATAAAAATGTTTTTGGAAAAAAAATCAACTTTTCTAAATAATGACTTGGCTGACATCTCCTGTCTTTGTAGGAGATGAGATTATGCCCACCACTGCCAGGCTAAGAAAGAGAGTAATGGTGACATGGATCTCCAAAAAGCCCATAGAGTAGACCTAGGGAAAGCACAGCAGAAACTGAAGAGAAGCCCCTTAATAAGTATCGTCCTTTATACCCATATTTTGAAGCAAAAAATGACTTGCTTTATAAAATAACTAAAGACATATTAACAGCCAATAAGTCAGTTACTGATATGAGCAGGACCTCAGTCTCATTTTAGGTAGGCATATAAACATGGATAAAACATAGGATAGAATGCTAGCTCAGTTTTACTGGTCAGTTATTATAGAAAATGTCCACGTATCATACCCAGAATGTCAGAAGAAAGCACCTATCCCATGGTTTAGAAACTCTGTCATGTCCCTACCTAAAACAGAAGTCCAGTTTTATAAATTGCTATGGACATTGTTGATACCTTTTTGAAATCAGGTAAATGTCACCAGTACAAACTATCAATCACTGATCACTGTACAGTGTTTTTAGATTTAGTTACTCTAAAATGAGTAAACACTAAGGCTATAGCCAACAAACTAGGCCTTCTGTTTTCAGGTGAGAATTTTCCATGAAATGCTTATAGACTGAGGCACCCGATTCATATCCAGAGCAATGCATGAGCTATGCTAGTTCTTTAAGTTGAAGCAGCTAAGAACCTCTGTACAGTGCCCTTGAACAGACAGTTCATCTAGTGGAACAGTTTAGCAAAACTCTGAAATCTACACTTCATGATGCTATTATGACTAGGATGGGAAAATAAGGATGTTTCCATGCCTTGTCTTCACTGTACTATCAGTATCATATGAGAAATGGAATGGATTGACTCACTTTGAGCTATTGCATGGCAGGCATCTGCAAGATTTGACACTCACATACCTGGGAAGAAGAAAATAAAAACATTCCTCTTAAAAGTGTGGAAGAATATAACACAGAACTGCAGGATAGGTTAAGAGTTATAATGCCTATTGTCAGAGAACAGCACAAAGAGCACTAGAAATCTAACAGAAAGTATACAACATAAATGCTTGGATTAGGGAGTTAATGGACAAATAATTTATGCTGGTACCCACTGCTGAGAACAAACTTATTGCTAAGTGGCAAAATTTTTTTGAGCTGCTAGACAGATAGCAAATTATAAAGTTAGCAATCTGGAAAAATAGACTTTTGACTGAAATAACACATAAATGTGTTAAAATACTGGAAATAAAATGTGTCTGTAGTGAGTATGTTAGCTAAATGAGGTTTGGTAACAAACCAATTTGTCTAGGGGCATCTTCAGAAGAGGGGTTAGATAAATATATTAGTGGGAGTTAAGAGGGTAGGGGGGATAAAAGGGTAAATGGGAATGAGGAATGATTGGGAGGAAATGAGGTAAGAGTAGAAAGAGGCTTAGGGAGTTTATGAAAGTGTAACTGGGTAGGGAATCACATTTTGGTGTGAACTTTCTAAGGCAAGGGTTAAGTCCGAGATGACCTGTAGGCATTCCTGGAAAATGGGTAGGCCTCAGGTTATTGACTTGTGCTTGTTTGTAGGAGACATGTAGTTGGTATGTGTATTTTTTTTTTTTTAGGTGCTGGTCTTTGGGAAATGCATTGTGGTTGTAAGGGGGTGACAGGTTAACTATGCTAGGTTTTCCACGTGTAGATGTTGGGCTCAGTGTCATTAAAAAAAAAGAGGGGCA
The DNA here is from genome assembly GCF_019279795.1 of Protopterus annectens. Classification (NCBI taxonomy): domain Eukaryota; kingdom Metazoa; phylum Chordata; order Ceratodontiformes; family Protopteridae; genus Protopterus; species Protopterus annectens. Next base: position 881,510,717 of record NC_056728.1, on the reverse strand, counting down.
CAGCAGAAGAGAAGCAGTACCATGGTCAACAACTTTGTGAGGTTGTAGATTCAGCGAGGGACTTGTGTGCCACTGAGAGTGGACGTTATAGTTGGTGGGTGGTTTAGGTTGTTTCCTTGGTGAAGGGGTCCATTTTCCTCCTCCACAAAAAAAAAAAAAAAATTGGGGGTAGGGTCCTGTTGTTTCTAATACAGTTTTTCTACTCGTGAGCTGTTCCATAATCTTCATGATATTTTCTAGTATCTACAATTTTACAGATACTTTTAGTCACAGGAGGAAGCCTGCAAGTTAAGATATGTTCTGGACTAGAAAATGTTGTAGAGTTACTAACAGCAAAGTCATGGACATTTTACTAACTTTGGACATATTGCAAATGAGGCTGCAGTGCTTCTTTGCCAGATCCCAGTATTTCCAAATATTCACAGCTCTATATCAGTTTTGGCTGAGTTTGGGAATCATTGGTGGTGGAGGACTAAGGCAGTCATTCGCTGAAATAATTTACACAGCCAAAGCCATGAATGGCTTTTCGCAGGCCTAGAGAGAGGTAAAGCGTGGTTGCCTCTGCACATGTGCTGTGCTGCTCTAAAGAGCACTTAAGCATGGTCGTACTTTCAGCTGCACAAATTCATAGAGGGCATTACTCTCAGCTGTCCCGATTTTGTGCCCTCTTTTGTTTCTGGGGATGTTTCTCATAAATTTGTAGTAGTTTGGCATATCATTGGAAATCCATTGAGGGTCACAGTGAGAAATAATGACATTCATTCGAGTTCCAGATTTTCCCTTTAGAAATTCAGGTTAGTGCAAAACCTGCTGTTCTGCCTACTTTATAAGTTTGTAAGGCAGGTTTTTAAAGAGTCAGCTTTGGATCTTGCAAAACCTGGTATTCTATTTGCTTTGCGGGTTTGTAAGAGCAAGCTTTAAAGTGTCAGCTTTGGTTCGTCCATTGTTTGTGGCTTTGCACAGATTTCTTGCTTTTCGAGGTTGAGAGGCATGGCTTATGGTCAACTTTTGGCATGATGCAGATGGCAGTGTTGTGACAGAACCCAAAATGGATGTGAGCAGTGGCTCATTTTGTATGGCTTTGCACTGAAACATGGGTTTGGCTGTGGAGATTTGATTCTTGTGGCTGGGAGAAGTGTCTTGGTCATGGTGGCAACAGAGGCCATGTTGAATGCTATTTGAAGGGAATCAGGAGTGTCTGCTGCAGCTGGAATGAGGTTGCTGCTACTGTTTTAGTTGTTGTTATAGGCACAAGTGGAGTAGTTGGAATTTGGGTTTGGGGAGCCTCACGCTTTGCTCTGTTCTTTGTGGAGCTGTGGTTGGTGCACGTTCTGCCTTGCAGCTGTTTTGGCTGGCTGTCTTCAGATTGTGCAGTTGCTTTTTGGTCATGCTCATCTGAAGAGTCATGCTGGGTGGCTGGTGGCTTTTTTGGGTTTGTGGAGGCAGTGTCTCACTTGGTGGTGGTGTTTTCAGTGGGAGCGGAGTTTTGCCATGGCTGTGGTTTGTTGAGGGATGGTTGAGAGATTGCATGTCTTTTGCTGGTTGCTAGTCACCTGTGAATAATTCCTGTCAGTCGCTCATGCGTGGTGTGGCCTTAATGGCCATAGGGGTGTGTAAGTATGGTTTAGCTCTCAACTGTCCAGATTTTCAGCTAAAGGCTGACAATGCCTTTCATCCAAATACTGCAAATTTATATGAAAATAACTCAGCTGATAAAAAACATGTTATGGAGTGTGTCAAACAGCAAGAACTATCAGGAGTACAGAATGCTACACACATACATGTCAACCTTTCAATTAACAAAATATGGAAGGTTAGACATAGAAGGGAAGCATGACAGTGACACATTTTGCATTATATCAGTAATGTTCCTGACAAACAAAGCAGTAAACACACATTTCCACTTCTGACTCCTACATCAAGCAATAAATGTCACCGTCAGTAATGGTAGCAGTTGTAACTGTAGCGACGTCTGCGGCCACATTGCTTTACACAACACCCTGTGGCCTTACTCTTGTTGTATACACATTGTTCCTCATTATTCAGTAACAGTAAATAAATTGACAAGACTGCATCCTTGCCTTGAAGTAAAAATCTTAAAATGTTAAGTGTACTGAAATAGAGTCCAGAGTCAACCAGGACTTGGATGACAAACTTCTGGTTGTGTGGATGCCTAAGTACTTATGCATTCTTGTATCATTTACTGGATGACAGATTACAGCTAAACATGCCACAGGTATCATGTTTTATATAGGAGTATTAGATATGTGGTGATATTCCAACTGTATTGGATATACACATTTTGACATTAGATCAAGCTCACTAGATAATTTTGCTCCATAACCTTTAATCTAAGATAGGGATGAAATGCATGCATCATTATATGGTTTAATTAGTTCATCTCATATCAGTATATATATATATATATATATATATATATATATATATATATATATATATATATATTTCTTAGGTTGCCAGTGTGACCATAGATGAGACCTGGCCATAGGACATTTAAGCATTTCTGTTGTAAGTACTCTTTTCAGTTACTTTACTTCATTCATTAGTTTGCCTTAACAGGCAGGGAATGTCCTTTGAGACTATAGTACTGGTTAACTCACTAATATTTTGGTCGCCTTATAATTTTTTTCCATTTTCATAAACTTGTGGTTATCTGGCAAATTACTGATAATTTTTTACAGCCTGGAGTTACATAGGGATGACAGGAGTTTCTAACAGCAATAGTGGGGAATTATGCTGATATAATACCGGTTATCTGTCAGTTTTTTAAACTTATAAAGAACAATATTTTAGAATTGTCCTTATTTTGGGTCATTAACCCACTTTTACTTATAGCTTTGTTTAGACATTTTCCTTGGTGAAATTGAGAGGGATGACTGGCACATATTTTGCTGCTATTTTGTAGTAAATGGACATTGCTGCCCCGAGGTGGCAGAAGAGACAGATTTTATTTTATTGTTAAGGCCCTTCTTTAAACTGTGGGGTTCTCCATTTGGGGTTCTCATATCTGACAGATAACTTAATGTAGATGTTAAAAGGGGGGGATATAGTGATAAGGTGCTTGCCGCATAGACACAAGGTATAGGATTTGATGTTCATCTTTGTTCGATTTTTGTAAAGGCAAGGTGCTTAATTTGTTTTCTTTTGCAGTTTGCAGATGTATAGAATTTGATTGGATATCAGTTAGCGACATGAAAGAAGGGGACTCAAAAGGTGATGGAGGCTATTTTAATGGATGTCCCAGTCACTTGGGTGATGCGCAATGAGGTCATAGATGGGGGAGCACTGAGTGAGCAACAGTCAGTTCCCTGATGGAAGTGGATTTGAAAGCTAATGGATTCTGCCTGTCTGGATGTTTTGATTGCTGGAGCACTGCACAGTGAGGTTGCAGATTATCTTTATTCAGGACTCATTAAATCACATCAGCATTGGAGTAGTTTGAGGTAGTGTAGGGACAAGTTGAGGCAGAGGTATGTTTGAGGTAGAGTATTGAAGGACTGGGGATTGTTTATGGGGTCTGGGGTTTCCACAGGTGTGGTGGAGTCACAACAGTCATAGGATCATAGGAGGCTATGGGGTTAATAATTCTAGGGCCCTTGCAAGCTAGCCAAGTTCAATGTTTATTTCCACATGTTGGTCCTATTGTCCTTCAAGAAAGATATGGGTGGAACATCTGGGGCTGAATTTCTGATTATCCATCCATTTCTTTTGTAGAGAGCTAAGGAGGTGCTTTGTTTGATATGAAGTGGAAGTTTGCTCCAAACATGGTATTTTCTGGAAAGACAAATCTGTCTCTCAAGCAGGTATTAATTATTGATTGATTGATTGATTGATTGATTGATTGATTGATTGATTGATTGATTGATTGATTCACTGATTGACATTTGTTAACCAGGTTGATCCAACTGGGCTTGTGGCCCATTTTCAGTGGAGACCCCAGGAGAAATGCTCCAAAACTATACAATGCACCAATTAATACAGTACATTTAACAGTAGTGTACAGTAGTAGTAATATTAAAGTCAGAACAAAAATTACAGAAGAAATTTGTTAACAGGAAATAAAAAGAAACAAAGCAAAAAGTATGCACAAAGTTTTTGGTCCAAGGCTTATACAGAGAAATAACAATATATTTAAATATTTACATAGGAATTAATCCTTCAGTAAAAAAAAAAAATTATTAAAGTTCAGGAAATATCAGTTAGGTACAGAAGTGGGTGAGAGGGGAGGAAATATTTGGAAAATATGATATTTGGAAAATATGTAAGGGTATAAGGAGGTTAGGTTGGGTCTTGGCAAGGGCAAGTTTTGGAGTTAAACAGATGAAGTTTGAATTCCTTATTAAAGTGTGATTGATGGGTAATGGTGCATATATCAAGGGGAAGTTTGTTTCAGGCATGGGCAACAGTGTGTTTGTAGCAGTTTGCCTACAGATTTCTTGTGTCAGTAGGTATCCAGTAATTGTTGGTTAGAGGTAGAGAAAGTCCGAGTTGAGAAGTAGATACAGACAAAAGCAGAGAGAGCTGAACATGCTAAGGGTTTATAAAGAATAGAATGTAGCATTTGAAATTGTGATAGCAGTAATTGTTGGGGGAGTTCAAGCCATTGGAGAGAGTTTAGGGTGAGGCAGTAATGTGCATTGTAAGGAGAGCTAGTGGTGAATCTAGCTATCATGGTAGGTTTGTTGAAGTTTATTCAGGGTTTTGGCTTGAATGTTAGTAAGAACTGGGGCAGTATAAAGAAAGAGGGAAGGAGGAGAGCCTATGCAAGGGAGAGTCTGGCATGGGGGTGGGGTTAGAAAATGTTTAAGATAATAGTAGACCAAGTTTTTGATTTGTCTTTTTTATGCATTGGAGTATGTACAAGTTGAATTTGAGTTCATCATTGTTGATGACTCCCAGGAGTTTTGTGTGAGTTTCGGGTTGGATAATAGTACTGTTAGAGGATGAAATATTAAAGGTCAATTTATGGTGAGTAAGGGAGCGGGGGAGAAAGAGCAAGAGTTTAGTCTTTTTAGGATTAAGGATCAAGAGATTATTGGATAACCACTGTTCAGTGGATATAAAGGCATTTTGGGTTAGGGTATGGAGTTCAGAGATGTTTGAAATGGAGATGAGGGTTGAGTCGTCAGCATATTGAATGAGGGAGGACTGTGTACATGATGTATAGAGATCACTGGTGAAGACATTAAACAGAAGGGGACCTAAAATGGAACTTTGTGGAACTCTGGTTGGGAGAGGAATGAATGAAGAGAAGGATGGCAGCCATTTAACAGATTGCTGTTGGCAAGATAGGTAACTGGAGAACCAGGCAAGGGAGGTGGGAGATAGGTTAAGCTTAGCAAGTTTGGATAGCAGTATGGGGTGGGATACAGTACCAAAAGCTTTTGAAAGGTCTAGCAAGAGACAAGATATGAGTTTATTGTTATCTAGGGCCTCAGAAAAGGTGTGAGTGTAGGATAGGTGGGCTGTAGTTGTACTGTGGTTAGGACAAAAAAATCATGCTGGCCAGGAGTGAGGAGGTTGTGCTGGAGGAGGTAGTTAAGAAGCTGAGAGTGAATGCATTTTTCAAGAATCTTACAGAGGGGGTTAGGATAGCAATGGGTGGGTAGTTAGATGGATCTGTGGAGTTGCCACCTTTATGTAGGGGAATGGTGAAGAAGGATTCACAAAGGGTAGCAATAGTAGATTCTAGAATTGATCTGTTAATTAGTATGGATACATGATAGGCAATGGATTCAGCAGCAAGTTTGTGGAAGGTAGGATGTAGGTTGCCGGTGAAGGGTGAACAAGGTTTGAGCTTTAGAAGAAGAGATCTGATATAGGAAATAGGGGCAGGATGAAAGGAGAATAGATTTATGTTAGAAGGATTAGGGGGTTGATAGAAAGGTTGTGTTGAAGTTGGAAGGTATGAGTTTGGATTGTGTCAATAAAGTGTTTACTGAGTATGGTAGTGGTTTCTTGGGGGGATGTATTGGGATAAGGGCGTGGGGTTGAGGGACAGCCAGGGGAAAGAAGCTTGTTAAGAGATGGCCAAAACATCTGAGGATTGGATTTACAATTAAGTTGAGCAGAGCTGTAATAAGACTTTTTGTCTTTGTTGGTTTGTTTCTTTGTAAGATTCCTTAGATGTCTATACTTGTGTAGGAGGGGAAGTTTATTTGTTTTTAACCATGCTTTCCAGTCACTATCCCATCTGTGCATTAAGGAACTGGTTTCCTTGGAAAGCCAAGGAGCATATTTTTATTTAATCCTAATCTTCCATGATGGAGTAAGAGAGTTTAGGATATTCAGGAAGATGGTATTGAACATATTAAGTGCATCATTGAGAGGGATTTGTCCAAGGATGGACCAGTCAATGTTGGCAAGAATGGTGTTGAATTGACAGATGTTAAAATTGGAGAGTTTACGGTATTACCTATAGTGGTGGGGTTTAGGAGGTTGGGTGGAGTGTCTTAGCACAGAGGTGGGGAGGTGATCACTAAGGGAGTCAGGTAAGGTAGTGGGGTTATGGTAGTGGTGGGGGGAGTTTATGAGAATCCAGTCAAGAATGGAGCTGAATGATAAGTTTTTGTGGAAGCGGGTGGGGAAGGATATCAGTTGATGGAAGCCATGGAAGTTGATACTGAGTTGTGGGCATTCAGTTGTGAATTTGGATCAATCTAAGTTAACATCACCTAATGTGATGGTTTCATAGAGTATATTATGGGAAGACCAGGATAGGACATTTTCAAGGATGTGTAGATTATTTCCCGGGGGGGGGTATAGATGGAGCCAACAGCGAGTTTCTTATGTGGATTATGGTGGCAGTTTAGGAGGAGAAGTTCAGCTGGGTGGAAGTCAGGGATAGGTGTGGTGAAGAGTGTGAGGTTGAGGCTATTTGAGTAGAGGATGGTGATACCACCTCCTTTTTTTGGGAGCCTCTTGGAGCAACATATATTATAACCAGGAGGGAGTATTTCGTTGTTAGTGATATGTGGCTTGAGACAAGTTTCAGAGAAAGGATGTAGGGAGTAGAATGGACTAGCCAGGTGTGTAGCTCTAAGATTTTATTAGTTAGACTCTGGATATTTAGTGCAAAAATAGATAGGTGCGTGGGTAAGGATGAATTTGGAGTTTGAGGCTGTGGATGGCAGGAAGAGGGGTAGCTGTAGGTTTCAGGGGTATGTGGCTGTAGGGAGTAGGAGAGGGGCCAGGGTTGGGGTGGATGTCCCCAGAAATGAGTACATTTCTTGTTAGGAGAGAGAGTGTAGTAGTAGGTAAATGAAGTTTGTATAGCTTAAGCTTAGAATTGCTGGAAGGTGGGAGGATCTGAATTTGGGGTAGTTTATGAAAACATGTAGTGGTGAGGTTGAAGAGAGTAGGAGAGAAAAAGGGAGGAAGTTGTTGGATGAGTGTCATAGTTATAGGAGGTAGGAGTGTATAAGTGAGGGTAGGGAAGATGTGAGTGATAGGAGGTAACACTAGAGAGAAATAGGAGGAGTGTAGTAAAATGAGAAGGTGTAACATATTACAATGTAGGTAGTAGGGTTATAAGGTGGGTGTAATAAAGAAGGGGAGGAAGTCTGGAAGACTAGGTATGGTAGATGTAGGTTGTGGGAATGGATTTGACAGGAAATTGATAGTGAGTGGTAGATGGGAGAAGGATGGGGAGGGAGTGGTAGGTATAAAGGAAACTGTAATGGGGTGGGTGGGAATGGGGGTAGGGTAGGGGAGCGGAGAGAGCCTGAGTGGATGAGGGTGAATAGAGCTGGGCTAGCCATAGACAGGATATAAAAAAAAACAATCAGTAGCAGTACTGGGCCAGGGAGAAAAGGTAAATAAGCAGCTATATTCAGCAGGCAAAAAGAGAAATAAAAGTATAAATATAAATAAATACAAATGGACACAAAAGCTAAGTAAGCAGCTATATTGAGCAGGCAAAAAAAAAAGAAATAAAAGTATAAATATAAATAAATACAAACGGACACAAAAGCTATAAAATGGGATTAAGGTCTAGTGCAGACAGGGCTGACCAGCCTAGTGAGCAAAAAATAAAAATGCTAGACCAGACCAGGAAATGCAGAAACAGTAAGAGTCATAAAATCTTTGGATTTAGTTAAAATAAGGTCTTAACAAATTGTGGGTACATAGTGGGTTGATTTACATGTGGACACACTGCCCTCTAGCAGCCTATATTGGGAAACACAGTATAGGAGCCCATAAAAAATAAAAAAAGGTCAGTGTAATTATGCAAGCCATTACCAAGAAATTCTTTAAGAATACAATTCAGGAAGTACAGTAATCGCTTTGTAAACATCTACATGTAGGAATCACTTGAAGAGGCCATCCTCAAAGGCAGGAGGTAGGACAATAGCAGTTTATTGTTACATATCAGGTTAAGGTTTTTAGAGCGAGTAACACATGTACCATTTGATTCTGCTTTGTGCTGGTAGGAGGTGTTCAGTATAGGTATGACTGACTTTTACGAGTAGATAAGGTTTAATGGAGCACTGTGGGTATGTGGGTGTTTTGTGGGACATGTGTGGAATTGCATATTTTGTTGGTTAAACAGAAGTTAGAAGACTTATAGAAGGTATTGTTTGGGATTCCTTGCAGATGTAGGACATGTTTACTTCCTTAACAGATACAAAGATAACAAATGAAATGAAAAGATTTGAGGGGAAGCTCAGCTGTGCAACAGATTAAGGATGTTCCTCAGTCTCTTGGGTTACTGAAGATGCATGTCGGCCAGTTTAATTGGGTTGCTTTGAGTAGGGATTAATAAATTGGTGCATTTTACCATTGTGTTGTCTATGAAGAAATTCACTGGGATGGCTCTTGGGGAAGAGGATTAGGGTTGGTCATAGGGATTTGCATTTGTTTACAAATGTTATGAGAGGTGTTGGGATGGGGGACATAATTTGAGTGGGTTGTTTGTGGCTTGTTGGATGGTAAGGAGGAAGGACAATTGGGGATGTTGAATACTTGGAGTTTTAGTATAATTTTGAGTAGATTTAGTGGGAGTTGTTGGGGATTAGATTTCATTTTCCTTTGTTTAATATGACAGTGGTATGGGTTGTATTATTCATGTTTGATGAGGTGTGTCAGGTTGCATTAAGATTAAAGGTTTGCCGCAGGAGTTTGGGGTACCTTTTATAAGTACAGCATATGGTAGGACATTGTTAGACTGGTTAAATGTGTGTTACAACTGTCTGTGGAAATGTGTTTGGTGGGAAAGATTTAGTTATTTGTCAGGTGTGTGAGCAAGGTAAGGCAGTTCAGTTGGTCAAGGAGGATTTAGCTGCAAGTACTGTAGTGGCAAGGGTGACAAGGCTAAGTGAATTTATTAAATCTTGGTCAGTAGTTCATTGGTTTGAAGGGTTGGGATACACTAATAGTGTGAAGATTGACAGACTTTGGCTGTTGTCAAGATAGGTTTGTTGTGGGGGTTGGTGTTGGGAAATGGAGGTTCACAGGGTTATAATTTATGTGGCATTTATGTTATGGATGTATTTTAGTCATTTAAAAACTTGTTTGTTGGTCAACAAATGCTAGGATGGTCATTATGTCTGTCTGCTTATACTAGATAGTTGTTGTGATGGCAGGATTGCTCTTAAATTGATTTTGGAAAGGAAGTCTAATTTTGTTCATTATATACATTGGGTGGGAAAATATGGCTGCAGTTAGGCAGAATGGTAGGTATTTGCCTTGCTTGGTTTCATGTGGCATTGGGTTTAATGTTCAGGTATTGCCTTTGGCAGGTAATGTCCTGGGATTTATTATGATGTTAATTTTGGTAGTTGGGATAAGTGAAAATTTAGTTAGTATACAGAAATTATGCAAAGTTATGGTTACTATTTTAGTATTGGAGATGGATCATTGGATATTTTAACCATTCAGTGAATTTGCGGCTTTTGGTACTTATATGTCAGGGCTTTTGGGGATGATGACAGGGATTCAGTTTGGATTAGAGAGGATGGCATACAGCAAATGATTTTTGGCTTAACCCCCCTTTTTATGGTGGATAGGTTTTTGGAAAATTTAGTATGAAGGAGGGTAAACAGCCTTGTCAGGCTTGCCCTCTTTTGTCCCCCCTCTGGTGTTGGATGTTCATTTCAATGAGTTTGGAAAGGAAAGGAGGCAGCTTGATGAATAAAATAAGCAAGCGGAGGTAAGGATGCTGCTTATTTGGTTGGATGTGTAATTCAATAAGTGGTAAAGTGAGTGGTGGGATGCTGCTTCATAAGTAAAGTAAGCAAGTGGAGTGGACACTACTTACTGGGTCAGGATGAGCAAGGTCATGCTGTCCTGATTAACATTTCATGAATGTTTTTGCTGTGATTAAATCAGCTATACTACGTTTCAATTGTAATTAATAAATATTGGTTAACAAAGTTATGTTTATAAATGTTTAATAAAGGTCATCAAATGCCATTTGGTGTGATGTGTTTATTGAAGGGGACCAGGACAGATGAAGTCTGGTAACAAACAATTAGTCCAGGGATATGTTCAAAAGGAGGTTAGATGTCTATATCAGTGAGAGTTAAGAGGGTAAGGGGGGTGAAAGGGTTAAATAGGAATGAGAGATGATTGAGAGGAAATGAGGAAAGGGTAGGGAGGGGCTGAAGGGGTTTATGCAAGTGTAACTGGGTAGGGAATAATATTTTGACGTGAACTTGTTACCCGTTCTCCCACCCCTTTTTGGTGGAATATTGGGCATTGTGGTTATTTTATCAGTCCATGTAGGGCAGAGAAGAGGGACAGGCTTGCCCTCTTCTGTTCCCCCTCTGGTGTTGGATGTTCATTTCAATGAGTTGGGAAAGGAAATGAGGCTGCTTATTAAATAAAATAAGCAAGCAGAGGAAAGGACGCTGGTTATTCATTGGATTTTAATTCAATAAGTGTTAAACAAAGTGAGTGGTGGGACATTGCTTCATAAGCAAAGTAAGCGAGTGGAGCGGATAATGCTTACTGATCAGGATGAGCAAGGTCACGCTGTCCTGATTAACATTACATGAATGTTTTTCCTGTAATTAAATCAGCTATATTTCATTTCAATTGTAATTAGTAAATATTGGTTAACAAAGTTATGTTTAAAGAACTTTAATAAAGGTCAGCAAAGTGTGATGTGTTTATTGAAGAGGACCAGGACAAAGAAGTTACAATCCCCACTGCATATCCTGAAGTAAAGTTAGCAGAAACATTGTCAGTAACCCAAGGGCAAGACGTAAAACAATTTGTACTCAACAGTACAGGCAGAAAAAATTAAATTTAATACAATATTGAGACAATCCCTGGTGAAATAGTAAATGTAAAACCCTGCTGCATACCAAAATCCCTATGAAACGCAGTAATGGAGGCAATAGAGAAGATGGTTGACCAGGAAGTGGTACAGTGAGGGAAATAGTGTCACTGTCCTGCATCCTAAACTTGAAATTGCTATAAGATTTTTGCAATGATATTGCAATGATATTAGAAAATGGAATAGTTTATCCATATTTGATTCCTACCCATTTTGACTTGAAAGCGATGTTGTGTAAGGCTAGGTTTCTGATCATGCTGGATTTGACTAAGAATTCATTGCAAATTCTGTTAACTCTGTTTTTTAAGCATTTTCCACACCTGATGACTTTTTTTCTTTCTAAGGATATACTGTCTTACCTTTCATGGTGTGTAAGCAATGTTTTAGAGGCTTATGGATAGAATTCTTGCACCCTACACCAGGTATTCAGTAGCGTGCCTTAATAATGTAGTTATTTTTTTCTGAAGGCACCATACAAAGGTCAAACTATACTAAATTACTCATGACAAGCTGGTTTAGTAACTAAACCAACCAAGTCTAAACTAGGTATCACTGAAAACAAGTATTTGGGTGCATGTTAGGAAGGAGATTAGTAAATCTGAAGGCAGGAAAGTTAGATGCTTTACAAAACTGGCCTATGGATACCAATGAAAAGCTAGTTAAGGCTTCTGTAGATTGGCCAGCTACTATAACATATTTATATCAAACTTCTCCACAATATCTGTTTCTGTAGCACAGAAGGAGAGTCCTGACCATGCCTCAGATTACCCAAATTTGATTAGTGGGTTGTGTGCTGGAAAAGCAATCTCAGGGGTGGAACAGGTAGGGCTTTTTGACACCTTGCCACCAGGGAGGGACTTGGTGCCTCCCTGTCCCTTTTCAGAATGTAGCTCCAGGGATAAGACGAGAAGAGTCCCTGAGAAGTATTGCCATGGGTGTTGAATGGAGTCAAGCTGTGATGCTAATAGCTTTAGCAAGGTGAGCATATGCACTCCTCTGGAGTGAGTCTCGGTAGCTCCTGCAGTGATGTGGGTGCCCATGTCACCACCAATGGGGTTGGGCCAGTGAGCTATGTAAAATATCAGTGTAGCTAATCCACCAACCTGTTTTCAGAGGTAGGAGGAAACCAAAGTACCAAGAAAAACTTCAAGAAGTCATATACAAACAGAGAGAGATAGAGAGAGAGAGAGAGTGAGAGAGAGAGAGAGAGAGAGCAGCATGTAAACTCCATGTAACTGACTGGAAGTCAAAACTCATCACCTGACATTTGAGTTGAAATGGAAAGGTTTTATCATTGAGTTACCATGCTGTATTTTGATTACCCCTTCCTGAAGTCAGCATTCCATTCCTTACAGAACACCTTATGCCAACAAGCAACCCAAAAATTTTGTAAAAATAAAACTATAAGCAAATTCTAATCTCTGTAGAGGATCAAGACTGCCTTTAATCAGTCATTCCATACTTCAGAATTAGCCTTCAGCATCAGCAGCAGTATAACCAGTAACCACATATACAGCGCTCTCTACTGCTAGAATCTTTACGAACTAAGGAGAGCTTTTGTCTGAGCCGATCACTCCTTTTTTTCTTTGTCTCTCCCACATCAGCTTCTTTGAAGAAGATGCTTAGTGGTCTGCTAACTGCTTAGCTGATAACCTGTCAGAGCTTACTACAGCAATGCTTCCATAGTCTTGCAATTCTTTGATGGAGGGATTCTCAAGGTTCTGTTCTTGCTGAAGTCCTCTTTCTTTTATCCATCAGTAAACTGTTAAATTTCCTAAAGGGAAATGTATCCCTTTCACTGATGTCTCCTATTCCCATACAGTGGTTAATATTCACAAGTAATCAACAATTTTGTGTAAGCTTATTTTAAGAAACCTTTCCCATGGTTTCTGAACAACCATGTAAGGGTAAATTCATCTAAGGCAAAGTGTATGTTGTCTGAAACTGTTCAACTACTGTTTTTTTATCTCACTGAAAATTGCAGATCCAATACTTATAAACAACTGCTTGTGATATTTGTCCACACTTTCTCATTTAATCTTTATTTGGATGTTATTTACCATAAAACAAAGTTCTAGTACAACTGAAATTTCTCCTTTATGCTCACAGACTAACCTCTGACTTGTACTGCATCACTGCTAAAAGGGACATTGTCCAGAAATTAGTACTCTCTTAGTTAACATATTATATTGAGTATAAAACCAGCATATTACAGAGCAAATTTTAATAAAATCTGAAGGTTACGGTATGAAAGAAATTAGATTTTATCCTTGCCTTCTTTAAAATTGAACAAAATCCTTTGCAATTAGTGATTCTCCTGGTGGCATATAGGAATAAAGCCCTGTCTATGGCACAGCTGATTTGGGTTGGATTTCGATGGCTCATGTG